>NC_138905.1:97241536-97466410 GCF_965231255.1 Vanellus vanellus
AAAAGGAAGACACTTTTTATTTAATATATAAAATAAAATATAACAAATGTAATATTCTTGTGGAGCTTTGAAAAAACGTTGGCTATCCAATGCAGAACACTTCACACAACATGAAAAAATAGGGGAAGATGTTGTTAAGGAGGAAAGAACAAAAAAAGAGGAAAGAAGAATTGTGAATGTTCAAAGAGACTTTGAGTTTAACCTCTTGTCCATTCTCCCACTGAGGGAATAGGAATGGCTTCATTTTTCCTCAGTGGTCCTCCGGGGAGGTTTCTAACCTTGGCTATGTACCGCTGATGAGGACTCTCTAACTTCCTTTGATGGTTGGTTCATTTGCCTAACTCCTCTTCTTACTGTGTGAAACTTCATGCAGTAACTGTATTTGACCTAAATTTCCCCTGATGCTGCTTAAGTTCATTACTTCCTCTTCTGTTCTCATTAATTAAGGGGAATAATTGATTCCTGCTCTTTTTATAACATCCCTTTATGTACCTGAAGATAGGTTTCTGTCACCCTCCCCAATTTTCTCCATGACACATAAATATGAGGACAAAAGGGAAATATTTCTCAGGCTGGATGATGTCAAGAAAATAGAGCAACTCTTCAAGGAGAAGGGGGATAAAACCGTGAGAAACAGTGTAGTAATTGAGATTGGGAGGGGCCTGCAAGACTGCTTCTTGTCTGATCTTCTCTGGTTGAAGATTGCTATGCACTGTTCTCATCGCCGTGGGACAAAGGCTACTTGATCTCCAGCCAGTCACAGGTGCAGTTGTTTCTGTTTAGCCAGCTGAGGAACTCCCTGCGTTGCTTTCTTAGGTAATGTGGACAAGAGAGGATTGGGGTTTTTTTTTGTGCATAGGTATTTGATATACTTCAAGTTTAATTGAGTTGTTTGGAAGGGGGTGTGTATTTTTAGGTGTCTCACTTCCAGCTTCTGTTGAAAATGAACGTAGCTCTCAGTCCTTTCAAACCTAGCAATCTGTCTCTCATTTTTGCTTCCTTTACATTTTCAAGGTTATCTCTGACAGCAAAATGAATAGAAACTTTTAAAAAAATATAAATGAAAGCTGTGATTATCTTTTATGTGTATACGGTTCTTGGAAGATAGAGAGGCCCACAGCTTCCTACCCTCATGAATTCCAAAGTGCGACACAGATCTGATCCTCACATGACCATGCAGTGATGTGGTCTGGTATCTGTCAAAATCGTGTAAAATATTGCATGCTGCTTTTTAGATAGTTAGTATCAATAGCACAGATGTACATTGCATACATATTCAACATTTCTGCAAGTGGAATAATAAAAACATTTCTAACTACAGGGAGTATTTAGTCTAGAGACATAAGGTTGTTTATATTGTCATTATCATAAATGGTGCAATTGTTCCAGTTACCTAGGTAGAGAAAATATTATCATGTTATTCCAGAGTGTGATCTGGCACTGACTTAGCGTTTTATCCCCTCAAAGCTATCATTAGTGGGTAATCATTTTAGGAAATTATTCTACTGCTCATTTATATAGCCTGGTACACTTTTGGTGATTTTCCTTAGTCTTTTTGTTAGTGATATCCTTCAGTGCTTGAATATGGTGGATGCTGTGCAGAAAATATTTCAATGCATTTTGGTGATGGAGAGGGGCCAATGACTGTTTGTTTTTTCCTCCAAGCAGTTTGAATACAGTGAGACCTGTTTGTATGTTTCTTTTACAGCTGTGTTTCTCATCTTTGTTCCTAAAGTATAATGTATTTTAGTATTTTGATAATGGGAAAGCTAGTATTTCATTGTCGGAGCAGTAATCTTGAGCAATAGCGTAGGATACTTTCAAAATTTTGTGGATCTCAAAGAATTTAAATAAAAAGGGACAAAGCTCAGTTACGGCTCTATCACGGAAGCTGGGGATTTATCTGTACTCCTCTCACTTCCATGATTATAGCAGTGGGTCAGAAATAGAGAGGTCAGATTCTGTAAGATGTAGAGCTGAAAGACTGCTCTTGATCTAGCCGCAGAACTTACTATCTTGCATAACTTCTTGTGTCAACTGCTGGTATTATCTAGTAAGTAGATTAACACTTGTTTGGATATGCACACGTTATTAGCACAACATATATCACAGCAAAAGCAGCAGTCTAGGCCAGTGCTTTGGGCTGAGACCGGTGACTGAGTTGATGTGATTTAATGAGTTACTGTGGGCTAGTTGACAGCAACAGGCATAACTGCACTGAGGTGTATTTTACACACATTTGCCACAGGTGGGAGTACTCACTCAGGGACATACTGGGGCTCAGGTGACATGCTTTGTCTCTTGAAGACTTAGTTGCTCCTTGCTTATTGGAGGTCTGCAATCAGGCATAAGCTTATTCTGTTGTGCTTTAACAGTATGGTTGTTGCCTAATATGCATGGATTGAACAGGAGTTCAGGCAATGAGATTAACCAATAGCAACTCTGGGTAATTAAGTATTTTTTTGTGGTCATATGTCCTAGGGTAACTTCTAGTTATAGACTGAAATACTTGGGTTTCATGTGTTTTTTGTAAGTTTCCCTGCCTTCTCCACCCTCAAGCACAAAGTACTGCTGAAAAAGCAGACAATCTGATGCCCATAATCACCCATATAGACATACTTCTCTGTCCAGTAAAATCAATATTCAACTTCATATGAAGTGTATTTTAAAGGGAGAGTCTGTGTAATATTCCCGTATTGGTGAAATTGTTTGTAGTCTACCTCTAAAGACATCAAAGACGAATCCAATAAACTTATTAACAGGAATTCAGTTAATTACAGCAGTTGGCACTGTTTCTCTTTCAAGACTGTCTAAAGAAGGTACTGTGAAGTAATCTAGGTGGCAAATTAGCTGGCCTGTCAGCCAGTCTACAGTTTACAGTGACAGCCCCTCATGTGTCTTCCTGTCTGAGCCGTGGTGTCACAGCTAACCCCATGTTCACCAAGGAAAAATCACTGCTGTAAAAATCATGCTGTCCATCTTTTGCAGTGTATCCCTATCCTCAAGAGGCAGAGATTGCTGTTGCTTGGGAGTCTTCCACATCATCAGCTCCTTATTCCGTTTGAGTGTTTTTGCCATGTGCATTTTTGCTTTGTCCTACTGCTGTAGGCAGTACTGATGACAAGTGCATTTGCATAGATGTTTGCATATTGATGGACATGTTTGTGGTGTCTCTTCATTGCAACACCTCTGCAACAGTTTTACAGCTGAGGCTTGTCATGGGAATTGAAGTCTGATGTGGACTATCAAACAGTTGTGCTGTAGACTTGATGCCACATTGTATATGCAGAGAAAGGCTGTGTGTTTTTTCTTCTCTCCATGTATATGGAAATGTATATTATATATGAAAATTTATATTTTTCTTGCATGTGATGAGTCCTGACTGCGGCTTTTTGAGTGATGACTAGGGAAAAATTGAGGATGTCTTCTAATAGACAGAAATAATTTGGCTCGGTTTCCTATCTTACTCTTTCACAGTTGTTTTTTTGTCTGATTAGGTACTGACCCTGAGAGGTACAGTAAGAAATGTTGCAATTCAGAATTTTCCGATGAGATTTAACCATTTATAACCCACTGTTTTCCTGGCTTCCTGATTTTATACAAAATGGCTTAGTATGTTAGGCTTGCTCTTTCCCTGTCTTGACCATTGACTCTCTGAGTAACTGTAGCAAACTCACTGCACTTTTTTTTGGCTTTGTATGTTTTAGTTTAGGGAAACCTTTATTGTACATCATTTTATGTATTTGATGCCTTCTTCCATTTGGAGTTACTGGCTACTGCTCTGCTTTAAAGAACTAAGCAGTGGAAAAAGTTAGCCACAGACCTCTTTGGAAACTCATATGCATGAGAAATGTCATCTTTAAAAGCAACTGCTCTTACCAGTTCATCATGTGGGGCACACAGGTTGTAGCACAGTATGGGGTTCCAGTTGGGTCACAACATCTGGAGGACTGCCTAGTTGTAATAAGGCTGAAATGAAGCCAAACCACTGTTGGGTACGCTAGGCAGAGTTTTGTTGGGGTTCAGAGCATCAGCCAATTGCTTGACATATGTGAGCATGAAAATGACCGACTCTGAGCAGTATTTCACAGTGGTTAAACTCATGGAGGTGGAAACAAGTATTGATGCCAGCCCACCATGGTAGAAGGAGGGAGCAGGCACATTAAACTCCCAACTCTGCTTTGGTTTCAGCTTGTTTCAAGTATGAATGCTTAGAATGAGCCAAAATATGTGGGTCAGTTGAATTGCAGTCGTACCAGGTTTGGGGATTATAGTGATTAGATGGTCTCTAAATTGTTTCTGTCTAATATCCTCCTTATTGTTGCAATTTTCCCTTTTAGATTTTAATTTAGGTTTTCCTACTGTTCCTTTGCCTGGAGGCTTGTTGCCTCTGCTGCTTTTATACTGTTACAATATTGGATGACAAATTCATCTGCTAAAATGATTTATTACCCCAGCTCACCGGGCAGTAGCAGTGATCACTGAACAGACAGATTTGTCAATTTGTTGTACAGATATCTTTATGGTCTGTAACAGGGTGGAATGGGGTATAGTGGAAGCATATTTGTGATTGCAAAAGAAAAAAAAAATCAGGGAACACTGTGCAAGACAAATGAGTAGACAAAGGTAGAGAAGGGAAAGCAAAGAAAAAGGGCTTAATTTTCCTGTGTTATGAGACATATAAACTAGTGGGATGAACTTAATTGCTAGCTCACAACTTGCCTTGTGTCTGATAAATTACTGTTCTGGTCACTGTGTTTCTACTTGCTGTTCACATTAGCTGTCTCTTCCTCATGTACTGAAGAGAAAAAAAAAGAAAAAGGACTAGCCAAGAGCAATCTGTGTGAAGGGTCCTGAGGCTTGGAGTTTATTCTTTTCCCTTGGCCTTCCCTGCTCTTCCCTACTCATCTTGCCTCTTGTATGAGGAAAGCAGAAGCATCATTGGACTTGGTTTGTACTGTTTTTGATATGGAGAGTGAAAAATGAATGCCACTACTCACTTTTACTTTGCACTCTCAATCATAGTACAGTACCAACATCTAAGGCACAGATTCCTCTGGTTGCTTGCTAAAGATACTTCATTGTTTTTGTCATCCATTCTGTGACCCCTGAACAAGCATTTCTTTCCTGATACGTGTCCCCCGCACTCTCCTGCAAAAGAACCTGCTTTAATTTCGTGGAATTTACTCTGAGGAGTGAACCTTTGTGCCTTTTGTCATTGTGGTGGAGTTAAGAGGAGGGTTGTCAGCTTTTTTCATCGAATCATTATAGACTCATAGAATGGTTAGACTTGGAAGGGATCTTAAAGATCATCTAGTTCCAACCCCCCTGCCATGGCCAGGGACACCTCCCACTAGACCAGGTTACTCAAAGCCCTATCCAACCTGACCTTGAACACTTCCAGGGACAGGGCATCCACAACTTCCCTGGGCAACTCGTTCCAGTGTGTAACCACCCTCACATTAAAGAATTTCTTCCTAATATCTGATCAAAATCTACCCTCTTTGAATTTGAAACTGTTGCCCCTCATCCTATTGCTACACTCCCCTCCCCATCTTTGATGTAGGCCCCCTTTATGTACTGGAATGCCACTATAAGGTCTCCCTGGGGCCTTCTCTAGGCTGAACAACCCCAATTGTCCCAGCCTGTCTTCTTAGGAGAGGTGCTCCAGCCCTCTTATCATCTTTATGGCCCTCCTCTGGACTCGCTCCAAGAGGTCCATGTCCTTCTTATGTTGGGGACCCCAAAGCTGGACGCAGTACTCCAGGTGGGATCTCACCAGAGCGGAGTGGAAGGGTGGAATCACCTCCATTGACCAACTGGCCACACTTCTTTTGATGCAGCCCAGGATGCAGTTGGCCGCCTGGGCTGTGAGCGCACGTTGCCAGCTCATGTTGAGCTTCTCATCAATCAACGCCCCCAAGTCCTTCTCCTCAGGGCTGCTCTCAATCCAGTCTCCACCCATCCTGTATTTGTGCTTGGGATTGCCCCAACCCACGTGCAGGACCTTGCACTTGGCCTTGCTGAACTTGATGAGGTTTGCACAGGCCCATCTCTCCAGTCTGTCCAGGTCCCTCTGGATGGCATCCCTTCCCTCCAGCATGTCAACTGCACCACACAGCTTGGTGTCATCGGCAAACTTGATGAGGGTGCACTCAGTCCCACTGTCCAATTTGCCAACAAAACAGCACTGATCTCAGTACTGACCCCTGAGGAACACCACTTGTCACTGGTCTCCAC
This sequence comes from Vanellus vanellus, assembly GCF_965231255.1. Classification (NCBI taxonomy): domain Eukaryota; kingdom Metazoa; phylum Chordata; class Aves; order Charadriiformes; family Charadriidae; genus Vanellus; species Vanellus vanellus. The sequence goes on from NC_138905.1 coordinate 97,247,777, forward strand.
TTGGCCATTGTGCCGTCGTTGACTGCAAGTTTTTGACTGCAGCCATTCAGCCAATTTCTTATCCACCAAGTGGTCCATCCATCAATTCCATGTCTGTCCAATTTAGCGACAAGGATGTCGTGCGGGACAGTGTCAAATGCTTTGCACAAGTCCAGGTAGATGACGTCTGTTACTTTTCCCTTATCCACCAATGCTATAACCACATCATAGAGGGCCACCAAATTTGTCAGGCATGATTTGCCTTTAGTGAAGCCATGTTGGCTGTCACCAATCATCTCCTTATTTTCCATGTGCCTTAACATAGTCTCCAGGAGGATCTGCTCTGGCAGACTGAGGCAAAAAAGTTGAGTACCTCAGCCTTGTCCATATCCCAGGTAACCAGGTCTCCCATTTCCTTCTGGAGAGGGCCTGTGTTTTCTCTAGTCTTCCTTTTATCACTTATGTACCTGTAGAAGCTTTTCTTGTTGCCCTTGTCATCCCTGGCCAGATTTAACTCTATCTGGGCTTTAAGCTTTCCTAACCTGATCCCTGGCTGCTTGGACAATTTCTCTGTATTCCTCCCAGGCTACCTGTCCATGCTTCCACCCTCTGTAGGCTTCCTTTTTGTGTTTGAGATTGTCCAGGAGCTCCTTGTTCATCCATGCAGGCATCCTTTTTGTTCACATTTGCCTGTATGCTTTTCTGCTCTGTTCGTTCTCCATTTATTTTTCTCTGGCTCGGGTTTTATTGAACTAAATGCTTCAAAATGGCTTCTTAATTAAAATCTGAACAATTTCTGTGATGGAAGAATTTTTCTCGCAAAAACCTTTACATTGTCACAGGCTAATTCATACTATAAAAAATAAACTTTGGAAATATGTTCTGCTGTCTCTGAGAAGCCTGTTTGGACAAATCTATTGGAAAACAGATTGTTATACCCAACATTGGGGTGGAATTGATTTCTCTTTTCTTTTTTTTTTTTTTTTAAAGCAGATCTATGTGGCAAAACAAAACTGCACATCGTCATCTTCCAAGTTAACTAACTGAATAAAAAGTAATGTCCTTGTTTCTTCAGGTGGATACTTCATGCATGAAATCAGCGGTTGGTGTTTTAATATTGAGTTTCAGGGGGTACTGAGTATGAACAGCTGGCACTGAGTTCACCAAGAGTGATGTGTTCAGCATCTCTGAGAGTAAGATCATTATTTCTTCACTCGGATTTGAACTGATGTCAAATGAAGTGAAACACTTAAAGTAAATGAGTGCCACTGCAGTAGGTGCAGAAAGATTAAATGGTCTAGATCTGGCCCGCTATGTGTGTGTCTCTGTGTTTGTATGTGTGGTCATTGTCTTGTTTGTTGTTGACAAAAAGGCACCATCAGGATCTTCCCTCCATCCTGCAATCGATCATGTTAAATGAGAAAAACTTTTTGGGGAGATCTTTACTTTCTCAGCCTAAACCTGGCATATTCTTAGAGATGCACACTAGCTCTTAAAGAATTAAATTTATAAATAAAATAAAACCCCATAGACAATTTGTCCAGCCTGCAGGCAACCCAGTTGTCAACTAAAAGCTCTTTGAAACTCATGCAGTGAAAATGGCTTTTATATAGATTAATTTCTAATTTTTTTTTTTTTTTTTTTTAAATAAAGGTTAAAGAGAACAAATGATAGCACTATGCCTTCACAGATATTTTGGTAAGTGCAATAGTGTTCACACAGTATACTAACCCTTTTCTTTTTTACCCTGTTAAATGCTGAGTGCACACAATTACAAGATAAAGTTTGAGCTACATCTCTTGAAGGCATTATTTCTCAAAAACAGAAAGATAAGATAGCCAAGGACAGTAAAAGAGAAGGGAGTATAAGAGTTACAAAGGGAAATCAAAGCCTTGTGGAATACAGAAGAGAGGGAACTGGTGTTTTACATTCTTCTCCCCAGTTAGTAACGGCAGAATTTGAAAAGAAAAATAATTTGCATTCAGCCCTACACAGTAACAGCAGCTAGCTCATTCATGTTAGTATTTAATCATCATCATGATATAGTCTTTAATTACATGATCACATACTGGGTTTCCCCCCAGATTCTGCACAGAAGAGTTGTGCGCACTGAAAGAACAGAAATTCAATAGGTTGTTTTTTTTTCTTTTGCTATTCAATGCACAGATTCAAGCCTGATTCCCTGCATGGTGTGCAAAGTCTGTTCTCACAATGACATTATTCATTTTTTCCCCTAGGCTTTTTCTAGCCATTGCTTTCTATGTGCGCTGTGCAAACATTGTTTTAGTGTTACAGAGCGTTTTTTAAGGTGTTTGGGTTCATCTGCATTGTAGTAATGTGGAAATTGGATACACAGCCACTTATTTTGGATACCCTCCTTGAGATAATTAAGGCTTAGTTTTTCAGGGTGCTTAGCATTGGAGGGTATTTTGGGTGTTCAAAGCCCAGCTTCTTGTGACTTCAGTTGCAGCTGTAACTGCTCCTCACAGCTGCAAGTTAGAACCCAGGGGCTTTAGACTGGGTCCCCCAAAATGAAGAAGCAATTTGTGAGTGTAATTTGTGAGCATTTGTAAAAACCTTGGTTAGAGTGGCTTGCTTCACATCCTAAAGGAATCCCCTGATAGCAGTAGAGACTGAATCCAGTCCTCCAGGCAAGATCCAGCTATTTTAACTATGACTGTCACAGGAAAATAACATCATCATCAAGACTGTTTCCTCCTATTGCATGCAGACAAATCATATCATACTTTTAATAAATTAATCGTGTCCTTTCTCAAAACTAGATAAATTGCACTATGCCTTTTAGTCAGTTTCTGCAGAACCTCATTATTTTGGTGATTGAAAATCTTTTTTATATTTTCCAGCCTGAATTTTTTATGGCCAAATGTATTTATATCTTTACTTGTACCAATATTGTTCTTTAGAATAAGTAGCTCTTTTTGTCTTTGTGTTTACCTCTATGATATATTTACAGAGAGCAATTATATTTCCTCTTAGCTTCTATTTTGCTAAATTTACAGGAGCTACTGCCTTTTATACTCTTAAAAAAAAAAAACAAAACAAAACCAAACCAAACTAATCTCATTCGTTAGGTGCATAGCAGTCCTTTTCTGTGTCTATTTCCATTTCAGTTAAATACAGTTGAGGCTAAACTCTATACAGAATTTGAGATGAGGTATTATCAGTGCGATCTGCCACACAATGTAAACATTCAACTTTTTCTATGCCCATATCATATTGTTGGCTCATGGTCATCCTATGATTGATTAAGACAACTAAATGTGCTTTTCTTGGGTCAGTTCTCAGCTTTCAGAGAAATGTGTTAGTGGTCTTTAAGTGCATGTTAATGGTGCTTAAGTGAGTGTACGTGTGTGCTCTCTTCCAGCTTCCCTGACAAAGAATGCAGGGGTCTTAAAAAAATGTTCTTGCTGTGCAGCTTGACTGGCCGTGGAGCAGGAATGTGCTGCTCATTAAAGGGAAATGCAGGTTCATCACAAAGCTGGCTGTGACCCCATAGTTGTACTATACTGTAATACCCCTTGAAAAGGAGGGCAAATTTAGAGTAAAAAGAATCTTCTTTCTGGCTTTACCTCAGATTGGAGAGTATGGCTTTGCTGAAATAGAGCTGCTGAAGTAACGGAGTGCTGCTAAAGAAAGTATGTCAAGAGCAAACTTCTTCAAGTGGTGCATTTCTTAGACTTATCTTGATGTTAAGATGAAACATTTAAAGTCTGCTATGTGGAACTGGGATGAAGACTACTGTCACTTGAACTAACTGGATAACTGAGGGTTGTCATCCTGTAGGTGGACTGAAGGGACATCCGCCTTTTCAAAGGTATTCATAAATATTTGCTTTTTACAGAACAAGGATCCGAGTGCTGGTTCTGGAGGGGTTGCAGACTCTCCTCCTTGTTTCTTCCCTCATCCTCTCAAATTCAACCCCTTCTGCCTTGAGAAAACAGTAAAGACTGAAGTACGGACAGCATGAGACCTCATGCTCTTCGTTGACAGGATATGTGATAAATATCATCTTGCATTTTGTTATCTCCTATTACAAATGTATCTTGCTTGATACAGTAAGGAAAGGGCACCCCTGGTTGAGTGAGAAGTCGCTAAGAGTAGCTGTGAGGACTCTGAGGTATGGATCCTGGTCTGCAATAGACCTTTGGGATAATTTTCAGGTAATCCTTAGCTTTGCTGTGTCCTGGTTCTTAATTTGTAAAATCAGAATAATAGCATTTCCTTTAAAAACAGGCACAATATATTAAAAATTTGGAGATGCTCTGTTATTGCCAAGCTAGAGACCATATGAAAACATAAATGTATATCTTAGTTAGCCTGATTTTTCCACCAACTTAGTATCCTGTCCATGACAGTGGTGGCCCAGCGGTGATGTTCAGGAAGGGGCATGAGTACAGGGTCAGAACGCAGCTCTCTTCCACAGATCCCACACTTCCCCCCTGCTTCACCACCTTTCTGCCCCCTAGATGCAGACAAGTGTATCCTGCCTCAGCATCTCTGCCTTTACATTTTCCAAATTAGATTATTTTACCTGAGAGATTTTTTTTTAATGATGGCTCAAAGAGCCACAATGAAGTTAGTGTTTATTACTGTTATTAATTATTTTTAATTTCATTATTTCTGATAGGAGAGAGCAGGAAGAATCTCCTCAACAGCCTTGGGAACCACATACCTTAGTTCCTAGAAAATGACCCAGTGTATTCTCTCAAAGCTTTTAGTTGGTTACGGGAAAAGCCAGATGAGGAAACTTTCTCTAGCTTCCGTGGCTGGCAGGAACTCAAGCATGCACTTTCCAAGTTTTGGCTGTGTATGTGTTCGTTATCAGCCTCTCTAACTGGCCACATGTGAACAGGGAGAGAGCACTGAGCCTGGGTTCGGTGGTGTAGAATAAATTTGGCAGGAGTTGCCATGAAGCTTACCTCTCAGACAGAAAAAAAAAAGAGAGGGAAAAGCTGCAAAACAGTAGCAAGTCTTTGATGGTACAGGAGAGAAGTGCAAAAATAGCATTTAATTTTCTTTAAATTAGTGGCCTAGAGACTTGCCTGTTTAAAGTCTTGGTCCTCTAGTCCCTTTGGAAACTGCACAAATTGCCTCTTGTCAGGAAAATCTGCTAGTTTGCTGCATCTGTTTTGAGGTATGGCAAGCGCTTTGCTAGCATTTCACTTGTAACCTCAAGGCTCTCTGGACCTGGGCGCAGATGCTATTTCGCTGTGGAATCCATTAAAGAATACCACTGCAAAATGAGGCTTACCTCCCTGAGAGCGGAGAGATGTGTGTGCGTGTGGTGAAGAAAGGGGTGGCATAAAGGCTCACAGAGACATGCCAAAGCCAGCAGAGAAAGGAAGAGAAAATGGAAGACCTTACTGCCAAATGTTTAGAAAGAGGAGTCTCAAGAAGAGAGCAGAGAGAGAGGGAGGTACAGGTGGATGTCTACTGAAGTGCTGTTTAAAGAGGTGGTCTTTGTATCTGTTCCAGAGAGGTGCTGGAAAAAATTGTTTTATAAAGACTCAGCAGATCACATGAACAAGTCACCAGGGCCTAAGAAAGCAGTGCAATACGTAACCCGCACCCAGGAAAATGAAAGTGAAAGTTGAAGGGTCCTTTGGGATGGGTTTAGACATTGCAGGTGATGACTTTGAAAATGATCTTATTAAGTGTGCTGTTAAAAGCTGATCTTTTTTGCATGTGTACAGCAGTGCATACAAATATTAATAGTTATTGGAAGAGAAAAAATATAATCATATACCTGGAAGAAAGTGAGGTAACCATTTATACTAAAGGACCTAGGGTAAAATGTGACAGTTGTTTTTAGCAATTAACATATTTTGTTTGGTATGCCAGGATTCTAGGTACTCAAAAAATATGGTCTATTTTGTAACTGGCATAAAATCTCTTATGAAAATTGTTTTAAAAAATGTTAGATTATGGAGATAGATTCTTTCTATTTCTTTTTATTCTAGCCAGATAAGAAACAGATAATTATAGAAGATTACAGTTGTTTATCTATTAAATTGGATAAGTATCCCATATAAGCCAAATCTCTGCTTCTGCTGCTCTTGTTCTCTCAGGCCTGGAGGTCTAATGATATTGCATCTCAGCTGTGAGGAAACAGGTAAGGATGAGCTAAGTCCAGAAAAGGATTTTGCATAACATATCATTCCTGGTTTAAGCTGATCTAAATCCTCATGAGCAGACTCCAGAGCTGGTGTACTGCATCCAGCTCTGGAGTCCCCAACATAAGAACGACATGGACCTGCTGGAGCGTGTCCAGAGGCGAGCCACGAGGATGATCCGAGGGCTGGAGCACCTCTCCTATGAGGAAAGGCTGAAAGAGTTGGGGCTGTTCAGCCTGGAGAAGAGAAGACTCTGGGGAGATCTTATTGCGGCCTTCCAGTACCTAACGGGGGCCTACAGGAGAGCTGGGGAAGGACTTTTTACTCAGGCATGTGGCAATGGGACAAGGGGGAATGGCTTTAAACTGGAAGAGGGCAGGTTCAGATTGAACATTAGGAAGAAATTTTTCACTTTGAGGCTGGTAAGGCACTGGAGCAGGTTGCCCAGAGAGGTTGTTGAGGCCCCATCCCTGGAGGTGTTTAAGGCCAGGCTGGACATGGCCTTGGGCAACCTGGTCTAGTGGGAGGTGTCCCTGCCTATGGCAGGGGGTTTGGAACTCAATGATCTTCAGGTCCTTTCCAACCTAAACCTTTCTATGATTCTATGAATGTGGTCTGACACCCCTCTGGTTGGTCTATGAAGTCAGTCAATCCCCGGATCCAAGTGATCATACATCGCTGTCACTGCTGGTAGTGACACAAAGTAGAGGACTGGAACATCCTTTTTAGTGACAGTGTGGCATTGGGTCACCTGCAGCCGATCGCAAAACTAACCCCTTTAGATGTGATTCTGTGGACGGTTATCAGCAATAATGCTGACTTAGGTAGTTTCTGTGCTCTCGATACCCTTCTTCAGGCTTCTTCATGCATTACCTCTTGCGGACTGAAAATCAAACCACCAGAAAAATGTCATTCACCTGGGTAGGCTCCATTGTCTGGTTCACTGTGTGGCAGGACAGAAGCTGGAGTAGCTGGGGTAAGGATTGGCAACTAAGAAGAGGAAATGGCTCCTTACCCAGCAGTACTGCCAAATTTGAAACTGTAGCATTTCGTGGCCAGGGGAGTGTCTGTCCCCGCCCCACCTATTTCTGTGTAGCAAAGCGCTTAAATTTTTTTGACTAGCTGTATTTGACAACCTTGTGACCTAGTAAGCAACAGACTCGCACGTCAGTCTTAGCAGTGGTAAAGGGGTGAACAGAAAGCTATTTTTAGAAAAAGAGAGAGGAGGAAATGGTGGTAGCAGCCAGCACTACAGACTGGAGTGCTCAACTGGGGTGTGGAAAACCCAATCGGAAAATTTCTCTGGAGGACTAGATTGGAGCAAGATCAGGAATCCTGGTTTCCCACTGTCCCTGGCAAGTCCTCTAACCACAAGGGCCCTTCTAAGCAGTAGATCTTCTTTCAATTTTATCTATGGAAGCTATTTCAATTACCATAAACTAATTAACTATTTGTAAACGTACAGACTGGTGCTTCTTTTGTGGATGTACTATGCTCCAAGATATGGTAGGATTTGCCTCTTTCTAGCACAGGGAATATCTAATCAATTCATAGAAAGAAACTTGAAGAGCTTCCATAGGAGGAAGAAATACCTGCTGTCAATATGGTGGGAAATGTGCACTCCAGATAAAAATACTGAAGCAAAGGTTTGCACTGCCTGGCTGAGTACTCTGGTTGTGAGGTCCCTGCTCTTTGTAGGGTGGCTGAGCACCTGGTTGGAGGCAGTGAATTATATTAGGGCACACAATACCTGAAGGTAAGGTACTGAGGTACTCAGTGTAGCAGTGCTCACAAGCCAGGACTTAGCCCAGTGTTGCGACAGAACATCTGCCTTTCCCATTCCCTCTCTCCTGATTTTCTACTTACTTTCCCATTGCTTGTTGATTTGATTTGTTTTGTTTTCTGGGAAATTAAGTCTGTACCAGCTAGATTTCCCTGTTCTGTTTATTGAGGTGCAAAACCTGAATATTGGATCCATGAGCATATGTTTGTAAATTGTGACTTTGTAAAATTGTGTGGACCAAATCATGGCCCCATTGAATTCAGTGGGAATTTTGGTTTGTGTCAACAAGGGCAGATTTTTTTCCTCAGTAATTAGTATGCAGAAAATGAAAATTGCTGCAGAGCTGTATTTTTATAGAACAATTTACTAGCTATTAAATTCCAACCAGAGTATTTTTATCTTCTGAAGGCGGGAAAATATTAACTTTATTTCATGTCATGGCTTAAGCTACATATTAATAATTATCCATTGTTATAATGAAAGTCTTCCAGGTACAGAATGTACCTGTTACTGAAAAATGGAAGACAGAGAAATGAGATAGGTCGGTGCCAATACAGAGCTTGACACTCTTAGACAAGATATCAGGAAAATTGCAAAAGCAGAGGTGTGATAACACTGTAAATAGACTCAGGTATGTTAATATCTGTTTATTCCTAGTGTATGGGTCCTATGTACTAACCTCCATCACTACTAGAGCCTCTGAATAGCAGCCTCTGAAATACCAGAAGCAATCAGCTAGGAAAAATCTTCTCCTTTTGTTGGTTCTAGAATGTTTTAAGGATATTTTCGCTTTTCCTTCTCCCATATTATTTATCAGCTTGTATTATAGAAACAGTAGGTATTACAGCAGCTTGAGCTCCCTGTACTTGGTTGCCAAATAGATTGCCAAACCTTTCTCCTGGATTATTTTTTTCTCCTCTTCCAGAGTAGAAGCTGTGTGAACTTGTAACTGTGTCAGATCTATGCCTGTAGCAGGCTGCACTGTCCTTTTGTTGGTAAATGTATTTGGGGAAGAGAGCGTGTAAAAAATGGATGCTTGACAGTACACTGGGCCAGATTCTCTGGTAGTTGTATGAAAGCTCCCTTTCAGGCTGTACGGCAAAGATGGTGCATGATTCAAAAAGCAGGTGAAAGTCATGGCATTATATATCTGCTATGTATTGGAAGCAGCACCTGGTGTTTGCTGTAGGGTAGTACTTTCTTGAAGGAACCAGGCAAAGACTCTTTGTTGGGCCATCTAATCTCCTCCTGCACCACTTCTGAGCTCTGCTTCTGTGAATAATGTGGGTTCCTCAAAAAAAATCTCAATATAGAGAATTCCCACTGCACTGTGTATTAGAAATATTTCACAATACAGGAAAAAAAAAAGATGTTTCAAACAATACTAGTAATGCTAATAATAAAGAAATCATTCCTGTTTAGAGCCAACTTAAATATACAAGAGAAAATGTGTGTATACAAGACTTACAGATCCCCCAAACTTGGAATTTAATCTATACTATTATGTTGCATAATGTAGGTTTGTTGCCTGTGTTCTGCATATAAATTAGGCTACTGGATTGTGGGGGGCGAGGGGGGAAGCACACTGTTCCTGCTCTTAGTTTTCTCTGCTTTTTTAATTCTCGAGGACGTATAATTGTGAGAGCATAGGGCTGTCGGAATTCATAATGCCATTGTCATAAGTGAGGGGAAAAAAGGGTGTAACAAAGCAGCCTGAATGCCATAAGCATCTCTTGCTGCCTGGGCTAATGGTAGGTCTTTGCCTGGGGTGATGAAGGTGTGCGCCATGGCTCTGAGAATGGTGTGGACTCATTGGAACATGGTGCCTCCAGGAGTGAGGAGCAAACACCTGCTGCCCTACCCACTGCTACCTCAATCAGATCATAGAATCATATAACGGTTTAGGTTGGAGAGGACCTTGAAGATCATCGAGTTCCAACCCCCCTGCCATAGGCAGGGACACCAATGCTCAGATGCTCAAACCGGAGATGGTAGGGGTACTCCTCTCAGAGATTTCACGTTATGGAATATTTGGAAGCTTTAATTATGCAACTTATTTTTAGTCTGGTAACATTCCCTTTCTCTGTGAAATTATGTTGCAGCTGAGTCAGCTGAAACATACCATGACCAAAATATTTCTTTTTTAGAAGCCCTATTCTGCATGCAGAAACAGTTGTTTCAGAAAAGGGGTCACTGCACTATGGTGGGGCAGTCCATTGGCAATACTTAAAGCCACTATTGTAAATAAAGTTTTCATACAGGCAAACCACAGGCCCAGCCTTGAAAGCGTAAACCAGGGCTTGTTGTGTGTACAGATATTGAAAGTGCCTGAGTAGATAAGCAAACAAACTCTGAGAGACCCAGCCACAATGTTCATTCAGAAAATTTTTACAAATATACCAGACTGATAATAGTGCTGCCTACAGTTAAGGAAGGCTGATGCTTTCCATGATGGAATTCCATTTTCAGTTGCTTATAACTTTGCTATACTTAAATCAGCAATGAAATATTTCAGGCTGAGTGTCTGCCTCGGGCTGGTTGTGTGTGTGTGTTTGCTGTGTGCAAATTTCAGATAACATGATTCAATCATTTTCTGTAACAAGGTTAGAGGAAAGTGTATTGCTTTATGCTTGTTAAAGAAAAATAATAAATATGTAAATATTTCACTTACAAGTTATGGCACTTTGATACTTTAACAGAGTAGGTACTTGGCATTCAGCAGAGAAAACTGACCATGCGCCAGAGATGTGCCTTTTATTGTGACTATAAAAATTCATAAAAATGTAGGCAATTATAAGCCTCCCACATGTGCAGGATAGAAAAGGTGGTGTCTGATAATGAGGGATAGTACAGTAATGTATGCTCTTGAAGGAGCTGAACTGGCAACATTAACAGAGGTTTTCTATGACCTGGATGCTATCTGTGAAGACATCAGTGAGAGGATGATACTGATTCTGAGACATTTTGGTTGCTTGTTTTCTATTTTCCTAGCAGAGATTAGGTTTACAAGGTTTTGGATGAAGCATGCTTTGAGAACACGTTCCTTTAGCCAATTCAGCTCAGACAGACACAGTGGAATGGCCTCTGGAAAAGGTAGTCCTTTATTTCTCTTGAGTCATGGAGAAAATTATATGGGGCATCTACTTGCTGTTTCTAAGAAATAGACTTGAACATTTATGTTGAATTGTAGAACAGTGAGCAGAGCTGCTCTTGTTCCTATATTAATCACGGTAAGACATTGCTCGTGCAGTAGAAATCTGTTTTTACCTTCTCTTTTGTTTCCTTCCACCCTCTTCCTCATATACTGTTTTCTGCCTAATGTCTTCCTTTCTCTGCATCAGTTTTTTGGCGTACTTCCTTTTTCTCCCTCCTGTTCGGCTCGGTGGAACTTTGTATGTGCCACTTCCATCTCACATTTCTCCAGGCCAGGCTCCTTTCAGTGAGCTCTCTGCAAATGGAGGACAAAGCATGTAGTTTGTAAACTGCAGCTTGTAAAACAGAGAGGCTGCAAAAAAACAGTTTGTGAGAGGCCACTTAAGGGACAAGGTAAAATATGAATCACTTCAGCCTGGGAATGTGTCTGTTGCTACCTCCCTGTATGTTGGCGATCAGCCTATTCATGGTTGTTGCTCATTTGAATTGACACTATTATTTTTTGGCTTCCTGATATGGGAAAAGGGTGAGGAAAAATATTCCTGTGTTAGACAGACAGAAATACATTCCAATATAATTTCTTTTACCCCTTAGACAAAATGATGAAAGAGCAGCCTCATTCCCTTACAGCGTGCCAAGCCTCATCTGAGAGAAGGCAGCTGAGGCTGTAACAAGGAGACACCAATATGTTCCTGATAAAATATACATAAGAGCAAGGACCAGCGATGTGGCACATTGAGCACTACAAACTAGGGGCAATCAGAGGCCATACTCCATCATGGTATGAACCTTACGCCCACTTGAGACCTTAGTGAGATTTGGATTATTGTGTTGGAAATCCACGGGCACTGTTCAGTACCTATTCAGGCTATTCTCTAGTAGTGGTCGTTTCTGAAATAATGTTTGTCTGCAGAAGGTGAGGTCACTGTGAATGCTATAGTCTGGTATTAAAAAAGAAAAATGTGCTTTGCGGAGAAGAACAATTATTTTCTCTACCTAGAGCAGGAGGTTCTCTGAATCCACCAGCCAGCTGTCTCCTTGTTTTTCCAATGTAAATAGCTGAGGCAAGGTGATGAACAGGATATGAGAAGATGTGTCTGGCAGGCATAAAGAGAACCCCAAAAGGCATCATGGGGAGAAAGAGGGTTGGCCCTGCTCGGTGCTACTGCAGTAGCAAATGGACCAAGAAGTTTGAGTGCTGCTAGCATCAAAGGGGTCTTTATAAAAGCACGGGCTTGTATAGCTAGGCACCTTCTGCCATATTTGTACTACTTTGTGTCAAAAAAGTGTCACTAATAATAATAATGCAACATTATTTTCATATTCCTGCTTGGATTTGACTAAGAGCGTAATTTTCTAGAATTAAATCTGAGTTAGAGGCCCTTAGATTTTTAACAAGAGTTTTTCTTGGTATAAAAGCTCTCCTTTTGGCATGATACTTGTAAATTCTGGTCAATTCATCAGCATAATTTGTCACCCAGCCATGCCTAGCAGCTTGCTCAAAGTGAGGCCTTCTAGCTGACTTGTGAACTTAATTGAAAAATATGGCACTGGGTTTATTTTGCTGTTCAGTCAACTAAAAACTCTTGGCAAGAGAATAAATCTATTGCCATTTTTTGTTTTGGTTGAAGATATGAATTTCATGGATTTCAAAGTCTATTTTTATTAGAAATCTTTTTTGCAGTATGAGGAATGAGAGAAGCAATTTTTAAAGCACTTGCATACAAAATTGAGGGAAAATTGCAAGAAAACAAGCTGGAATTTTGAATCTGCAAGGCCACCCACCTGCTTTCTAACTGTGCTGCTGTTTACTGTTGTATTTCTTGCTGAATATTTAACACAGACTCTCAAAAAACCTCTTCCTTTCTGAATTTCTGGAAGTATTAGTTCTTGGTGTTCGTGATGTTATGGTTGGACTAATGTGCCAGGTACTTTTCCAGCAGACTGGGATTGAGCAGATGTAAATTTCCAGTGTAAAACAAGCCAAAACAGTAATAAAATGTTTCCAGCCATCTTTGTTATAAACAACCAAAACCCAGTAAAACTCAAATTATTTTGTCTTTGAGGTACCTATAAAAAAAGATGAAAGTACTTTGCTGTAAGCTTTAAAAAAACCACCAATTAAATGTGAAAGTATGAGACAACTTTTATAATTTTCTTACAGTGTAAAAACAAATTTATTTAGATAACCTTATTTGCCCTTTATCTTCCTAATTCTATCCTTGAGACCTAGTTATTCTGGAGTCTTTTTAAAAAAATATTTTAGCAGTAATGTTTCTTTTTTGGCATCATAGTCACTCTGCACTTCCTTGTTCATCCATCACAAGAGGCTGGAAAATAACAACATACGCTTCTTGTATCCTATTTTGGTATTTACCTGAAATGTGGTCCTCAAGAGTTAAAATGAAGTTTGGCATCTAGGGTCTCCACAGAATCTTAAAGTATTTCCTGCAGTAAAAAACTTCAGATGAGAGTTGAGTGATCCATTAATTTTCAAAGTCTTCTGTTCCCTTTAACCTTGTTTGTTCTTTTGTGTCTTCAGCAGATGGCAGGATGACTGGCATCCTCTAACAATGTTCAGTGCTCATTAGCACCATGTCATTTTGAGTGTTGTTTCCCTCTTTCCTGTTCTTTTTTCTTTCCTTCATTTATCAACCTATACATTCATATGTTTAGCAAGTCATTGACAGTGATGTAGGTTTTAACACTTGACTTCATTATTTTCTCCCGCAATCCTGCTTGATGGCGAGGAGAAAAAACCCACCTCTGACATACAAGGTGATTAATGAAATATTATCCTCAGTAACCACTTTTTCTGAGAAATTTTCAGAAGCATGAATTACTTGGTTTTACCCATCAGCTGCTAAGATCAGTGCATACACTTAAAAATTCAGGCCAGCCCTCTTTTCATAATGTTTAAAGAAATGCTGATTACAATGTATGCAGGGTGTCATAATGTTAAATGGATTTATTTAAACAATGCAAAACAAAGCTATTTCTGAAATGAAAATATGAGTTTATTGATGCTCATCCATATCTCCATATTGTTGGATCTGCTATTAAAGCAGAGTACATACTCTGCTTTCTCTAGTGGTTCCGTATTGGCAGATTTGATGAGCACTGTATTGGCAGCTTCCAACACAGCAGAATTAATGTCTCTCAGAACCTGCTAGTGATCTTTAGTGTATCACCGAGAAATGGACTTTACGCAAAAATCTGAAGAAGTTCCCCTGTAATGCCCATTTTTGTTGCATTGATACCTGTTGAAATATTTACATTGATATTGGTGAAATCAGAATCAAGCCCCAAGTTGACAGTATATTCATACCTCTTCCAAAGGCTCCTCTGAAATCTGTTCTCAGATACAGGATTATCAGAATCCTGCCCACTGTTGCCCTGACTCTACTATTGATAAGCTCAGTGATGAAATTCTTGTTGACTCAAATAGGGTCACAGAAGGACAGTGCTCAGCAGGTTTTTCCTAATTCAGCTGATAGCATACAACTGTGTGACAAGGAACAAAAGAAGACCTTTGAAAGGCAAGGAACTTAACTGCTCTGAACCCCAATGAAAAGCTTAGTTTTCTCTCGTGTTTGTTTTTCCGTTATGTTTGGTTTTTTGTTTTTTTTTTGGTTTTGTTTGTTTTTTTGTTTTTTAAATGTAAGAACATTTTGGTGTTACTCTTCATGTTCTGTAATCTTATCTGAGAGACTGTAAAATACCTTGCACCTCTTTTCCTAAATTATTGGCAGAAGATCTTTCTCAGAAAATTGCTGCCTTTGAACCTTCATATTTAATTCGCGCTTGACTCATTAAGTTACAAAAGCTAGAAAGGTCTGACTGCAAATCTTTAATTAATTAATCATAGCAAATTCTCCAACTATGTGAAACATGATTCATGTCTGCCTTGACTACTATCCATAGCATTTTAGATTTCATTTTTATAAATTACCTGTGCCACCACTGTAGTGTAAATGGATGTGCAATGGATTGTAATTACCTAGAAACTCAATGATGTCCAAATGAAAACAGTACATAGGGAAAGAGTTATAGTCACAAACACTGCATTATTTAATGCAGTGACTTTTAAAGAAAAGATTTTTTTTCTTAAAATAAAACAGCTGTATTTTCTCCTTAATGCAGATCATTGTCAGTCTTTTCTTTGTACAGGAGAGAATGAATGGTTCCTTGTGTCACAGGCACGTCTGCAAAAAAACCCAGATTGTAATAAATGTTATTATATTAGAAACCAAAGAAGAATTTATGTAGAAATAAATAAATGTGCTTTACCTCATGTTCAGTGACCAAATGAAATAGCAATTTTGCAAGAATTCATGGATAATGTCACTCAAGTGATTTGGGGTATGAACTTTACTGAAATATCTTATATTCAGTAATTGCACTTGTAACTAATGAAGGCAAGCATTGCAAAAGTGAAAAGTTGTATTTGAAAAACGTCAGGTGAGTTGCAGTTAGATTGCATTTGGCATGTTGAAATGAAATTAATAAATATTATAACAATCAATAAAATTTTATGTATAAATCAATGAAAATAAAAACATTGGCTTAAGCTTAGATAACACTTCTTCCCAACACATATTTCAAACCAGGATTTCCATACAAATGGAAACACTTCTTTTTTGTGATCAAGTTTTTACTTAAGTAAGTTATTTCAGCCAGAAGGATTGTTAGGGTACCTGAGTTCACTCCGTTTTTTAATCAGATCTGAGAATAAACCTGCTAGCTTCCCTTGAGTCCTTTGATGGCTGGATCAGTAAATGGATCTACTGGATGGCAGGTAGCACTTTCTGTCAAAAAAAGCCTTCAGTTCCCTTAAGGGTTAACCATTGCGTATCTCCATGCTATTTGACCTGGACTAGATTAGATGACTCAATATCCATTCAGAACTAGGGATCAGTGAAGACATCCTGTAAGATTTTACCCCACTGGGTTCTAATCTGCTTTCTCAGATGTGTCAGATGTTTACTGAGAGACAGTGCTCAGGACATGAAACAGGAGTGAAATTTCAGGAACAAAAATTAATATAATAGACTGTGAATTGTGGTGGCACCTGGTGAAGAGGAGTGTTGTAAGCGATATATTTCTACATGTTCCTGAAATTTTGAGGAAGGAAACTCACCAAAACTTAAGAATTAAAAAATGGCCAGAGTTCTGGGTTTCCTCTTACTTTTGCTGCTGTTTCCTTCTGCACAAGAAATTTCATAGAGTGCTTTCATAGTGTTATACAATAATTCAGGCGGGATAGGACCTCTGGAGGACATTTCATCCGAATCCCTGCTCAAAGCAGGGCCAGTGAAGCTCAGGTTGCTCAGGACCTTGTTTGGCTGAGTTTTGAACATTTCCAAGGCTGGAGATTCCACAACTTCCTTGCGCAAATTTTCCCAATGTCTGTCAGCTGTCCATGGTGAAATCTTTTCCCAGCTTTGGACATAAGAAGGACATGGACCTGCTGGAGCGTGTCCAGAGGAGAGCCACGAGGATGATCCGAGGGCTGGAGCACCCCTCCTGTGAGGAGAGGCTGAAAGAGTTGGGGCTGTTCAGCCTGGAGAAGAGAAGGCTCCGGGGAAATCTTATTGCGGCCTTCCAGTACCTAAAGGGGACCTACAGGAGAGCTGGGGAAGGACTTTTTACTCGGGCATGTAGCGATAGGACGAGGGGGAATGGAAGAGGGCAGGTTCAGATTAAACATTAGGAAGAAATTTTTCACTTTGAGGCTGGTAAGGCACTGGCACAGGTTGCCCAGAGAGGTTGTTGAGGCCCCATCCCTGGAGGTGTTTAAGGCCAGGCTGGACGTGGCCTTGGGCAACCTGGTCTAGTGGGAGGTGTCCCTGCCTATGGCAGGGGGTTTGGAACTCAATGATCTTCAAGGTCCTTTCCAACCTAAACCATTCTATGATGTGTATGTGGCAGCTTGATCTCCAGTGGCAGCACCGGACACATCAGCCAGGACAAAACATTAGCCATGTTGCTGATGGTGAATGTTTATTAATCTACCAATTGTATATATTACAACTTTGATGATCTTTTTAACTACCTCAGTAACAATACTGAGTACCATGTTTCAGCTGGATTGTTGTGAGATTTTCACAAAGGAGAGTTTCCCCAGTGGATCACAGATTTAGTGAAGGATGCATTGTCTTCTACAGTCTTAAACTTAACATATGTTGGGAAAAGCGGCAGGGTACCATAAAAGGAAAATGGTGTCTGTATGGGTGTGATTATTGACCAGGATTTTTTCAATTGTAAATTATGCTTGAGTGCAAAGATTTGTTGGTTTAAAAAAAAATTACACTTGTATCTGTGGTAATCCCACAATGGAGACAAGGCCTTGTCTACAGTATGTATTAGTCATTAGGAAATATTACAGTTATGCCAAAATTAAATATAAAACCACGGCTGATTAGAGTTAAGGTTAGTCTCAAAATAAACCCACCAAATGCAAAGAAATCTCCCACCTCCCACCAGCAGATATTCAGACTGTCCTGCAGGGAACAGAATAAGCGTGTTGAAGGTTATGGAAGTTAAGGAATATTTTACTATCACAATCCTTGTAAGACTGATCTGCTGAGGCTTCTTCATGGTTGTGAGAGAAAGGCTTCTGGTAGAGGAAGATTCCCAATCCTTTCCACTTGCAATAGCAATCATGAGAGGAAATGAACTCCATTAAGCTCCACCTCAAATGAGATTTGCATTAATACTTAAATACATGTTGATTATTTTTTTTTTTTCCAAATTTGCTTCATTGTAGGTCGGTCTCTGGACAGTATTGTCCTGAAAAGGAGAGCATGATTGACTGCAAGCCTTGTGAATGGGAGGGCAGGTTACTCTTAGTTGTGCCAGAACTACCAGTGTTTTCTCAGTGGAGTAATGAAGGTATTGATATAGACTGATAACCATCTCCTCTTGTTTGGTCTTTATTTAGACTTCTTGTAAAACTCAGGTAAAACAAACAGGGGGGGAAAAAATCAATGTAAAACTGCAAAAGTAAATTTGGATTTGTTTGATTTGAAAATCTATGCAGCCCTGACAAGTATAAACACAGTTCAAATTTGAAGCGATAACTCAGTCAAATCTTGTTCTCTAGTTTAGCTCAGTTTTATGAATGTTTTAGTAAGCTTAATCTGTATTTCCAGTATAAAATTGAGCTAGGCAACATGAATGCAACACAGGCTTGTTTGGGGCTTTCTCTGCAGAAGTTTCACACAGCTTCAGTCAATCATAATCTATAGACTAATGACTGTACACCCCTTTGGCTTGTTTGTTTACTCCTCTCAGCTGGAAGCTAGCAAAACATGCTGGCTTTCTGCTTTTAGTTATACAACAGACAGCTGTCAATCTCTGTCTAATGCTGTCACAGCTTTAGTAATCCCCAGTGATGAACAGCTGTGTCTGGGGATATGAGTGAGAATAACTGGTACACATTTTGTTGTCTATGCAGTACTTTCATCAGCTCTCTGTCCATAACTTTTATTGGTTTCTATGTCATTCTGACTTGGTGCCAGTTATTTTCTAGCACTGAATTCCCAAATTGCACAAAAGTGCTCTGTTCTTAGCACATGGACATACATTCAAAAGCAACTGAGTTTCTTTCAAAGTAGTTCAAAAGATCTTGTGTTTGCTTTGCTTTATGGCATGATGGAACAGAGTCAGGGTGGTTATCCTTGCTCAGCTGCAAAGCAGTAACTGGTTAGGCTTTTTGACTGTTTGGACTCACTTTCCTCAAAGTAAATTTTGGTGAAAGTTACTTCTTTGATTTTTTTTTTTTAAGTGATTGGAGTTGCTGCTGTCACAGGGTTTAGTCTAGCATGATATTCCATGCTGGGCTTGGCCCAGACTTGCTGATGAATGAGTTTTTGTTTGAGAAATCTGTTTTTGACAGTGAGGATGTACGAGTATCAATTTATTAATCTGTCACCTGAAAAATGCAAAGTGATTCAAATCAGAATATTTTGGTTATGCTTTCTCATGTTTTGTTTTGACTTTCTGTATGAGAAACTATCTCAACTTTCTATTTTAATATACTCTTGTGTAAGTATGTGTATACGTATTTCATAATGCATATTTTATATCATACTGATTTTTTGGCAGTATTAAACCAAAATATCTAAGACGACTTTTTTTAATGCTTTAAAATCAAATCAGTTTGGATGCATGAAATAACAACATTTTCTAGGTTTAAGACTGTAGACAGTAAATTATCCATGACCCAGCAATGTGCCCTTGTTGCCAAAAAGGCCAATGGAATCCTGGGCTGCATAGGGAAGAGTGTGGCCAGTAGGTCGAAGGAGGTCATTCTCCCCCTCTACTCGGCACTGGTGAGGCCACAACTGGAATACTGTGTCCAGTTTTGGGCTCCCCAGTTCAAGAGGGACAGGGAACTGCTGGAGCAAGTCCAGCGAAGGGCAACTAAGATGATCAAGGGATTGGAGCATCTCCCTTATGAGGAAAGGCTGAGAGAGCTGGGACTCTTTAGCCTGGAGAAGAGAAGGCTGAGGGGAGACCTTATTACGGCATACAAGTATCTAAAGGGTGGGTTGAAGGAGGATGGAGCCAGGCTCTTTTCAATGGTTCCCAGTGACAGGACGAGGGGTAATGGGCACAAGTTAGAACATAGGAAGTTCCTTTCAAATACACGGAAAAACTTCTTTACAGTGGGGGTGACAGAGCAGTGGAACAGGCTGCCCAGGGAGGCTGTGGAGTCCCCTTCTCTGGAGATTTTCAAGACCCGCCTGGATGCAGTCCTGAGTGATGTGCTATGGGCAATCCTGCTTTAGCAGGGGAGTTGGACTAGATGATCTCTAGAGGTCCATTCCAACTCTGAAAACCCCATGATTCCGTGAAAATACCTGCAATTTGTGTGAATATGTGTTTTCATTATCTGCCAAGCTTTACTGAGTGCAGAGGTAACTTTGTACTTCTCCCTCCTCCGTAGGCTAATTCTCCACTCGCTCAGCAGCTCCATTTTCAAAAAGCTTCATTACAAGGCGGGATTTATGCTTCTGCACGGGATCAGACTGACAGGAAGGGAATAGGTACCAACAATATATAAAGCTGGAAGTTTTGCCATTGCTGAGGCCTTTATTTTCTTTGTTCTGAAGAGGAGGATATGTGTATTTTTGTGTGCATCAAAGCAGCTGCTGCTACAGGTGTAGCAAGTCTTCCAGATGGTGGGGGAGGATTCCTCCCATCTGTGCACCTTCTCGGTGCCAACCCCAGTTATCTGAGCTTGGGGCAGGGTTCTTGAATTTAAGCTAAAATATGATGGCCCTCATTCATCTTTGGCGGCTGGAATCAGTCCTACGCAGGATGACTTTATTCCCTTAAAGCTGAGATGTGGATAGTATGTTCATTCACCTATAGAGAACCATGTGTATGTCTGAGCATGCACATTGTGTGCAAGTCAATCTGTGGTAAAACACTTAAACTGTGCATTGGTACTTCAGACCAGTATTTCATTAGCAGGCACCATAAAGACCACTGTCAAGTATGCTGTGCTTGAAACTCAACCATTCTACCATGAAAATGCTGTTCTTTAGCTTCTGTTGTAGAAGATACAGCTGAGATCCCTGTGTTGCTGTATCTAATAGTGAATGGTAGGCTTGAGTATTACTGGGCTCTCTTTAAGCTTATCGCCGAGCTGATCCACCGTATCATGGCATGTTTTGTCTTTGTGGACAGGCTGGGTAGGAACTGTGTCTATCTTAGTGTGTCTTTTTTATGGGGAGAGAGTAATGAGGGGATGGAAAAGCCATGTTTCGTAGATTGGCCAGTCTCAGTGACAGACCAGCAGCAGTTTTGTAGAGAGCAATTGAAAGATTTTGATGAGGTTACTTCAGCAAAAAAATAAAGGCCAGTTGGCCAGTCTCTGGTATGTGCGAGACAGCCCTGGAGAGCTGTTAACCAGCGCTGACAGATGGCCCCTGAGTTCCTTGGTGCTCTTAGTGAGAAGCTCTGAATTATGTCACTGGTAGATGCATCCTTATTAGATTTGGGTAGTGAAATAGAGCTCCTGTTTCCCCCTTCGCACTCTCTCTGCTTCCCTGGCATATCCTTGATGTCAAGAATAGATATTAGAGGCATGGACTGACCTCCTTCACAGTTACTTCTATGCCAAGCCCTGCTGCTTTTCATCACCCTCAACAATTCAACAGAGCATGTTGTGAATGTTGGTGTGTGTTTTAATTTTATTTCTGGTTTCTTTATCACAGAACAACTACACAAGATATCATCTTCACTTGCATTTAGCAGGCTGAAATTAAGGGCTTATATTATGGAAACACCACCATGAGGGAATAAATAGGCATAAACTGTCTGAACAAAACAGAAGGAAACAAAACCCAAAACACTAATTCACACATTCTCCTTAAATGAGAGCTATAAACTACATTAAAATAAATAAATAAATAAATATTCAATTAATTGTGATTAATTATGCTTCTGTACATTAGTCCTGCTTGTCTTTTTCCTCAGCCCAGTCCAGGAAATGATTCCAAATTAATTCCTGGTCAGCCATGCGGTTGATGTATTTCGGATCTGCAGAGTTCTTTTTCAGCAGTACCGACAAGCACATAGCAATGTAGAGCTACAAGTATTGCAAAGAAAACTTTTGTCTCTAAATAACGTCTTACAGACCTGATGCTCATTTAGTTACTTTGCAAAGGTGTCCAAGAGCATTTCCAGTGGAAAAAACAGGTTGCCAAGTTTTCCAGCTGGGACAGAGAGAGGAGGGAGGCAGAAGATATTTAGTAATTACCTACCTTACTAATTCAAAGAAGACAACTGAAGAGCTTCTGTGGTAAAAACACCGTGCTTTCTTCTACAACTGCAGAATCAGAGGAAGATGCAAATGAGAGACATAGCCTACACTGAAAGCTGTATTACCTATTACTTGAACACACGCCTACAATAGAGCTGCTTTCCTATATGGAGGCAGAATGGGGTCTATATCACTGAATCACATAATGGTTGAGGTTGGAAGGGACCTCTGGAGGTCATCTTGTCCTACTCCCCTGCTCAAGCAGGGCCACCTACAGCCTGTTTCCCAGGACCGTGTCCAGATGCCTTTTGTATACCTCCAGGGAGGGAGGCTCCGTTATCTCTCTGAGCAACCTGTGCCAGTGCTCAGTCACCCTCACAATAAAAGTGTTTCCTGATGATCAGAGGGAATCTTCTGTGTTCCAGTTTTGTGCCTGTTGCCACTGGTCCTGTCACTGGGCACCACTGAAAAGAGGCTGGCTCCATCCTCTTTGCACCCTCCCTTCAGGTATTTGTTCACATTGATAAGATCACCCCGAGTCTTCTCTTCTCTGCACTGAACAGTCCCGTCTCTCTCAGCCTTTCCTCATAGAAGAGGTGCTTCAGCACGTTAATAATTTCTGTGGCCCTTTGCTGGACTGTCTCCAATAGCTCCATCTCTCTCTTGTGCTGGGGAGCCCAGAATTGAACACAGCAGTCCAAGGGTGGCCTCACCAGTGCCAAGGAGAGGGGAAGGATCACCTCCCTCAGCCTGCTGGCATTACTTTGCCTAATGCAGCCCAGGATACCATTAGCCGCTTTTGCAGCAAGGGCACGCTGCTGGCTCATGTCCAACTTGATGTCCACCAGAACCTCAAGGTCCTTTTCTGCCAAGCTGCTTTCCAGCTGGGTGGCCCCCAACCCATATTGGTGCAAGGGCTTCTTCCTCCTCAGGTGCAGAACTTTGCATTTGCTAAACTGCATGAAGTTCTTGACAGCCCATTTCTCCAGCCTCTTGAGGTCCCTCTGGATGGCAGCACAAGCCTCTGGTATAGCAGCCGTTCCTCCCAGTTTTGTGTCATCTGCCGACTTGCTGAGGGTGTACTCTGCCCCGTCATCCAAATCATTAATGAAGATGTTAAACAGGATCTCAGTGAGGTTCTCCAGTGCAGCAGAGTAGTTTTGAGTTAATGCAGAAAATAAAGGCAAATAATGGTTTGTTTTTAATAAGGTGGATCATTACTTTTTTTTTTTAACCTCAACATTTTGGAGGGATTACATTGCCTCCAATATCCTTCATCTGCTCATTAATCTGCTAACATCATTTAAGATTCTGTGCATTCATCTATTTACTTTTGAGGTTCTAGTATGTAAAATAATTATCTTATTTTCTAACAGGATGTTCTGCTATTGCATAGTTAACATTTTGTAAATGACTCCGCTAGCATTCTTTATCAATTATGCCTCTTTGAATAAAAGGTAGTGCCTCAGGCCCAGAGCTAAATTATTTACTTGTAGCTTGCTGATGTGTTCTTTGTTCAGTTTAAAATTCCACTCTACCTGCAACTTTGTCAAGCGGCTCTGCTTTTCTTGATGCTCAAATGATGGGAAAGATGTGAAGTAAAATAGGCTTGTATTTTTAGTAGGAAGAAAGAGAAAAATGGATATTAAACAGCTTAGATGATTAGATAATATCCTCTAGTAGAATTCCTTCAGTATTAGTGAACAAAATGTGGCAACATGATGGCAAATTGTTGGTGTGTATAAAACGAACTGGTGTTCTGTGGATTACCATGCCTGGAGTCTTTGCAACTAGCCTTAGAAGAGCTTCTCAGGACCATAGCATGCATTGCTGCTAATTCTCTTTCTTCTTCTTTTGCATGTAGTTGTGCTGAGCCAAGCTCTAAGTGAACAGAGGGCAATGGTCCTTTGAACTGCCAGTCCAGCACTTCCACCAGCAGCCTCTGCTTGAAGAGAAGGGAAAATACATGCTTCAATCTCTCCCATTCCTGTCATCCTATCTTGCCCATATTTAGGGCAGCTTCTTGAGTCACCAGGAAAAAAAAAAAAAAGAGGGAGAAAGATTTCTTCTCATTTTTTTTGGTACTGTATCAAGGAAACAAACACACCCCTTCACAGAGCCAATCAGCAGTGGCACATCTTGTAACATTCCACCTGTGTTTCAACAAAGATATTGATGGCATTATGCAGGGTGCTCTGCACCATGCCATCTGGAAAGGGGGAGGAAGTAACAAATGCTAATAAAACTTTAATAATGGTTTGAGGAGACGTTACCATATTTCGCTTGAATTATTTCACATTTCTTTTGAATCCTTTTATGCGTTTATGAAAGCAAACATTTTCAGGCTTGGGTGCCTGAAGTTAGCCCGCTGAATTCATATAGGAGCTCTTAAATAAATGTCTCATGTTGCTAAATCACATAGCTTCTTTCTGATGCTGAAACATTTTTATCGTCAGTCACCATATTAAGATTTGTAACCCTTTAATTTTTTATTAATGGCTTATATGTAAACCAGCAGGTTTTATCGAGAAATCCAAGGTCTGATGATAAAAAGCACTGCATAAAAAAGTGTTATTTACTCTTCTTCAACTGCTTGATATATACATAACGTATGTTCCAAGAACAGTGTATGTTGTTTTCATTTTTAACAATCAGTAAAACTATCTCTTCCTAGGACACAGGTTGAATCACATATCAGTTCATCTGCAAAGAGCTTCCTTTTGTGCATAATGCTTTCTCTGAATTCCAACAGGGGAAAGCACTTGTGAGTGGAAACAAAGTAGTGTTTGCAACTGAAGGACATAAGATCAAGTTTCTGCTGATCAAGTCTCAAAGATGCCCTAATGTGCTAAAATGAAACCTCCACTGTTGTATACGGCTAATCCAGAAATCACACTGATCAATACATAAGTTTGTAAACCTGTGTCATTATCAATTTTAAGTTTACTAAAACAATATATATAAACTTGACTAAAGTTTACAATTAATATGTATGTAAATGTGTTTTTATTATATTGGTTTAGGTTTGCATTTTTATAGTTCAAATCCCATATATTTGTGATTTAGGGTTTAACAGGAACTCATTCACTTCATAAATATTAATTACTGCATAGACTTTATTCCATATTAGAGCATCTGGGGGAAAAGTGCTGATCATTACATTGCTTGTGAGGATGTATTTTTGCCTAAAAATACCCCTGGATAAATTCTGTCTGATTTAGAGAACATTAGTCTGAAAGGTGTAATGCATTAATTTCAGGCATAATATTTTAATAGCAGCAACTGCAATGTAACAGCATGTTCAGCTCTGCAGTCTGAAATGTGCTGCATTGTTACAGTGTCCTCCAGCAGAGTTTGAGTGGCCAACTGGGAGAGTGATGCCATCAGTTTAATGTTATATGCTAGTAACAAAATATGTATATCCATTGTCATTAAACTGTAAAAGACTAGTTCTTAGGGCAGCTCCCCAGGGAAAAGTAAATCAGAAAACTTCCCTGTCTTCATTAGCAGGATCCTCAGCTAGCATCAGTCAGGATTGCTCCACTGATTTCGGCACTGAGCCAGATGAGTGACTGACCTTTCTGTCTTTAAAACAGGGTGAGGTTGAAATGATGGTAAAGTACGTGGGGTGCTCCGCATTTGCTGTGTGGTGCAGCATGTATTATTTTCACAAGCACCTTGCCTCAATAATTTGATTGCAGTTAGTCAGTGTCTGGAGATCACATTTGCTCTTTCACCAGGTCTTTGTCATCTTAACATATTACTATGGCCGCTACCACTGCATTTGGCCTGTTCTGCTGGCTAGTACAAAAAAAGGAGCATGTAGGTACCTGGTCTGTATTTGGAAGGTGAAATCCATAACAGGTTTCACCTGGAATAGTACACGATTTTTTATCAAGGTGATAACAGTTTGTTGTTATCTCTCTTGAGTTACCAACACAGAGCTGGGTACAATCTGTCCAACAACCCATGTATAGGGCTCGTCTCAACTTTTTTGTGCCTGGACTATAGTGTGGGCTGTCTAAGCTTGACCTTGAAATTCTGAACATAATCTTTATTTTCTGAGTGTTCTGAGCATCTAGGGAAATTCTTCAAGTGTAAACTGCTTAGAATAAAACTCTTAACTCTTGTCGTATATTTTAATGTACCATATATTTCCATAGCTATTTAGATGATGAATCTGAAAAAAATGCTGGTTTTCCTCATAAATATGTAGTCTGTGTTGCCACCACAGTTGGTTACCTTCTGTTTTATTCCCAGAGAATGGTATGGATTAAGACTCAAATGACCCCAAATCCCTCAATACTGGCATGTTTAATAGAGGATCAGTAACTGTATACAGCATTAAGCAAAGCACTGCTCAAAAAGTGCAGTTTTGCTGTTTGCCAATGTTCAGATAATTGTGCTGGAATAAGGCAAGAAGTTAAACAGGAATATTTGTAACATTGCATTTAAAAATGGTTTACTTTCACCCCCCCTCCCCCAATATTTTGCCTGTTTTTTACTATCCATGTTTTCTAATTTATGCATGGAAAAGACCATGGTTTATGTATCCAATAGAAAACTGTGATTATTGTTGCCAATATGAGATGTTGCATCTTTATGAGAGTGGGTAGAAAAAGGAGGAGGCAGAGTTCTGAAACAGAGCCCAGTCATCGATGAGTTTGTGAGGATAAAATGTGAGAGATGCCATACGTTCTTGAAAGAAGCAATGGCTAGCTGAAAGCCTTTGAGCGTAAATGAGAAGTAAAGCTCTGGTCTAAAAGGCTGAGAGAAATTACAAATATGGTAGAATTTGGGAATGAAATCCTGCTTCTATTCATGTCAATGGAATAATTTTTTTTCTTATTTTTTTTCCAGTTAATTTATTGAGATTTCTCATACTTAAATTCTTTATATATAATTTTTGTACTCTTGAAATCTGATCAAAGATCCATTCAGGTTTATGAGACTAATTCTATTGAATTGAGTTGTTACACAAGCACGTTAGGTTGTATTCAGAATAATGTGCAAAAAACCCCAGTGTTTCACTGTACTTAAATGGCAAATTCTTCATTTACTTGCCAGATACTCTTAGGAGACTATAAAAAAAAAAAAATCATACTTTTAATTCAGCTTCTCTAAAACAGCGTAATTCCTTTGTAGCTAGCCTTTTTAATGTAAATGAAATGAGAGTGAAATCAGAAAACACAATTGTTTACTAAATTTTCTGCATATTCTATTTTGTATTCCTTTTCAGTCCAAAATAAAATTCTATTAAAATCAGGATGTTCAACTTCAGTAGAAGTTACTGAGAACTTAATTATATTGATAAAACAGGGAGAATTAATTTTTATTAATTTTAAAGACTTATTAATGGTCATTTATAATTCCAACTTTTTTTTTCCCCTAAAATGCTCAGAGCTGGTTGAATGAAGTCTAGTTGATAGAGAATTACCTGGTCACCAACTCTTCCTCCCACCTTAAAGACAATATATTTTTTATCAATTAAATGTGTGATTCATATTAAAAGATACCATCTTATTTACATTTTAGATGAAACGAGGACATTTGATGCTAGGAAAGCAATTGTTTTCTTAAAAGAGCTGAATTCTGAGATATTGTTGAAGATAAAGGCAGTTTCATAACTGCAAGTGTTGGAGGTTGTCATTTTGGCAAAATAAAATATGAAGTTTCTCATTTTCACTGTGTTCTTTTCTCACATGGGTTCAGACCTCCAAAGGCAATGAAATAATCTGCATCTCAGAATTAGAATATCTGGAGAGATGGCAGATGTCTGTCCTACTAGTGGTATAGTAACCTTCTGAAATTCCTTATCCTAGCCAGTAATTTTACCTGGCATTGTAGTCAGTAATGAGTTTTGCTACTTCTAGCACAGTGTTTCACTGCACCCAGTAAGATGTGCACTGGGCTTGGCAGCTTTTTCCATACTGGTCTCGGCCTTTGGACACTGAAGTGCTCAGCTATTAAATGAGAACCACCTTCCTTTTTGTTATTGTTTTCTGCACTGTCTGTCCTCCATGGCTCATCTTTCCCTCTCTCCTATCCCCTTAATTGGAGTTTTCTATCCCCAGCATCACCAGAACTTAGCATTTCATCCCACTCTTGTGTGAAGGGGGAAGGAAAGCTAAGTAGCAAGTAACTATGAGCAGGAATTTCCTACACTTAGTGAGCCATGAAGAAAATAATATTTTTGTCCTTCCTCAGTAGATTGATTTGGATTTGCAACTTATAATAGTTGGTGGTGAGGCTGTCTTATGCTTGGAAAGAAAACCTTGACAATGGTCCATGGTCCAAACAGTTTGGGACCTCTTCTACGAGGCAGCATCTCTAGCAAACTTGTTCTCCTTCTGATGATTAATGCACCATAAGTAGCTGAATTTGTGGAGTGGTGTAGGGAAAGCAAGTAACTTGAGGGAAGTAAGAGCTAATGAGAAGACCATAATCCTCACTTTGTCACAAACCTCAAAACTGAGTTGGTCTCAAACTTACTAGTTTTAGGAATGGAATATGGACAATATGCAGTGAGAGAATAGCAATTACTTGAATTCCAGTGTCCTGTCTGAGGTGATTTACAGCATTCTCTTAGGCTTGACCTAGATGACTTCTTCCAAGTTTAATGAAAGCTACAATTCAAAGTGTTAGGCTTTTTTTCTTTTCTTTCCTCCTCTTTTCTTTTCTATATTGCATGTTTTCAAAGATGACTTCTCTGTGTTTTAGAACATAGACAATAACAATGTTTTATTGTGATCTAGACTGACTGCAGCATGTTTTTCCCCAACAGCTCTTTACACAGGTTTAATGAGGACAGCACAGCAGCCTATGCAGAGCATTTACTGGGTGAAAAATAGGTCTTATTCTTGTTTGCATATTCACAGTTTGGGATATCACCAAAGACATATAAGGGCTCAGACATGAGATTGAGACATGTATGCATGTGGTCAGGTCATAGGGTAATGTTTCTCATCTACATACTTGAATATATATTAAAGAGATGCACTGTGTTTTCTGTCCAACAGAGAACTACTCTCTTGTCAAATAGGAAATGGTCCAGTCAGTATGAAAATCCAGAAAAATGCATATTATTATGCAGGCCTGCTTTTTTTGAGACTTTGAAAGTAAATCTCTTTCAGGTGTGTTCAGCTTATGGTGAAATCGCAGGAGTCGAAAGATACCATGGTTCTAAATGAACGTGGTTGGCCAAAAGAATAAGCATCTTTCCTTTCAGTTCTTCATTTTGGAAAAGAGTTGTCCTTTTTTTTTTTTTTAAAAAAAAAAAAAGGAGAATGATGTGGAATTTGGGAGATGTGACCTTTACTTTCCTTTTTTTCCCTTTTTTTCTGCCACCTCTGTCCATGAGAGAGGAGAGAGAAGGACACCATTTGCTCCGAGCTGTCAGGTTAAATGCACAGTAGTGACTGGGCCAATGTCCTGCTCCTAGCAGAGGCTACAGACTCTGGCCTTCGCTAGCACTTTGGCCTGTCCTGCTGCTGCCCAGATGTTCTTCTGCCTTCTGAGGCTAGGGGCGACCGAGTTCTGATTTGGGCAAACTGATGTTGTACAATTGGTATAATTTGATTTGAATGTTAAACACTTCATCATTTGCCTTATCCTAGTATTTAAATACCCTTTTAAGAAGTATCCACAGGCATTATTTTCAACCTTCCTGACAGCTGTAGAGATGCTTTGTTTTCCTGGCTGTCTTGTGACAGTCACATCAAAAGATATTTCTCATCATCCTGCAGGGAAGTAATAGGTTTAATACATGTATTTTTACCCCTGGGCTGTTGTTTTCCCTTTGATTTGTTTCTATAATTGACTGCAATACATGGTTCTCTGATGAAGCTTAAGAAAAAGTATCAAGTGTGCTAGTTTCCTGTCTTTGTGTGCTTGTCTTCTCATCTGCCCTTACATGAAGCACATTTAAGTATTCCGAAATCTCCAAAGTGGCTGCCATTCATTCTGGCACTCGTGTGGTTCCATTTGGTGCCACCATGTGCTGTAGCAATCTGAGTTTTCTGTTCTCAGCAGATGGCAGGGGAAGGTATTTGCCTCTCTTTGGGAATACCAGTCTGGTGGAAATGTTTGTGCTGCGTTTGTGTGCAGGTCAGTCAAACAACACAGCTGACCTTAGAGCTCTATACCTTGGTTTTGCAAGGTCTAAAGCATTTAGAAGCGCTTATGTGGTTCCATTAACTTCAAAGGGGCTAAGTATCTGAAAAGTCTTTTAATGTTTGTACTTCCAGTTGCGTTGGGACCTTAATGTGCTCATTGCTGTTTCCTTTGCATTGAGCCTTCAGATTCCAAAAGTGAGTTGCGCTTATTTTTGGTGCAGGAAACATCACATTTTTCCTAGTGCAGTTACTAGGCAAAATGTGTTCAGAGATGTGAGGAAAGGGAAGGTATCATTTACTCTAATCCTCTCTGTCTATATGCAGTTGACCTTTTTTTTCATGGTGATCTTCAGGATGCTAGTGTGAGGATTAAATGTCCTAAACCAGGGAGGTTTATCTGTGTGTTGTTTGGAGAGAAACCAACATCCAGCCAGTCTGTAGTCCTATATTTTGTGTATTGTATATTTTGCAGACAACACTAAAGTTTGTCAATAGAAAAAGCTGGAATGTTTTGTTTGGTCTTGCTTTATTTGCTTTGTTTTGTTTTGCTTGGCAGTGACATTTTTAGCATCTTCTCTGATACCTAATGCCAGCAAAACAGACATGGCTTTGCTTTATTTTCCTATGGGGTTTTTCCCATCAGGAACTTTAGTCTTTTGTTCTCATATTGTTCTGTACGTTATTCATACCTGAGTCTTCTGCCTTGCTTTGCCAGAATTTTTAATTCCCATGTCTCCTTGTCCATCTTGTGTCTTGTTTCATTATAGCTCTTCTTGGGGAAAGTTGAAGGGTAGAAAGGTTCT
The DNA here is from genome assembly GCF_965231255.1 of Vanellus vanellus. Classification (NCBI taxonomy): domain Eukaryota; kingdom Metazoa; phylum Chordata; class Aves; order Charadriiformes; family Charadriidae; genus Vanellus; species Vanellus vanellus. The sequence continues at coordinate 97,278,520 of NC_138905.1, forward strand.
TGGGTATTGCTTGTTCAACATCACAGCAAAAAGCTTTAAGTGATGTATCCGTTTTATCACTAGTACCTTGAATCTGCTTTGGAGATTTTTATGCATATGTTGTTATAAAACTCTCAGTGAGCTCTCTTGTTGCTGCTGAAGTGAGGGTGAGTGATGGCAGTTCCTGTGACACCTGTGCTCAGTGGAGTGGCAAATAGGGAGCAGCAGCTTCATGTTTCATCCTTCCCCTTTGTTTTCTCCTCTCCTACCTGTCTCCCATTTTCAAGTGCCTTAACCTGCTTGCTGTTGGTAGCTTTAAGGTTTGAGAGAGTCTATGAACAAGCCACATCGGCTTTTTGGATTTTAGTACCCTTGGCCATCAGACCCCTCCACCCCAATTATCTTTTCCAAGGACATGCTGCAGTCAGCCAATAAATGCAACAATATGCGTTTCTGTCCACCTCCTTTCCTACTCAGCCCCAAATTAGCCAACACTGATATTAATTTAAGTGTTCTTTTACAGCTCATCCATCACCATGGCACTGGGGACCTCTTGTATGCAAAACATCCTGGCTTGCTGTGTTTCACAACTGCAAGTAGTCATTTGTACTCTGGCTGGAGGTGGGGAGCCATTCCTAGGCCAAATATCCAAACAGACCAACAGACCCTTTTCCTGAGTCAGGGGTCCAACTTTTGACCCTAATTTTACACCCCCTCTCCCACACCTTTCTTTGGTGTTGAAGGACCTGGCTGATTACAAGAGTGGTGTTTGCAGTCCATGATTTGAAAGATGAGATGGCTGAATGAAACATAGTGGAGTACAATGTGCCAAAGGTTGGATCATGTGCTCCAACAACCCTATCTGGATTAAAAATCTTTGTCCTCCATGTCCTTTGAAACAGTGAAGTGGCTCATTCTAGGTTGTTCCATGCTTTTTCTAGGCTTAGCTTTAGATATAGCTTTCCTTTGGACAAGAGAATATTGTCAGCATAAAACATTATTTTGGAGACAGCTGCATAGATGTGAGCTAATGTCGCAAGAAAGAGGGAGGAGTGCCTCTGTATGCGTTCCTGTGAGAGAAACTAATTCTGGGTAAAAAAAGGAGCTGGGCTACAGCTCATGGTATGGATAGAGCAGACAAGAAACTTCTTGCAAGTAATGGGCATCTGGGAAGCCACCTGGTTTTTACTACTTCATCCACAGCTTAACAACTTGGGCTTCTGCCATCTTAACATTTGCCCTACTATGTTGCCAAAATTCACTGTAAAAATAGTGCCAGATAGAAATAAAGGACAGGCAGACAAAGGACTGTTTTAAGCATCTGCTGTAAATTCATACCCCGTCAGCTAGGAAGAGAAGTTTGGGTAGCATTATCTCACTTGCTTCTCTGTTCCTGTTCTCTGCCTCTGTGCAGGAGCTTATGTTGCAGAGAAGTGCTGCAGTATTTCTGACCCACTTTTGCAGACCCAAGGCTTTCGGATATCTCTCAGTAAGGTTCAAACAAACCACCTTATGTGGCTGAGAGCATACCGGAGCTGAGCCTCCAAACTGCTGAAGCTTTATTCATTTTTCACCGAAATTGTCCCTGTATTGCTAGAATCACACTTGCCCTTGCAGCTATCTCTTTATGGACAAGCTATTGCCATTTTTATTGGGGCCAACAAATTCCATATTCATGTTTTAAGAGCAGAGCTGAAGACATTGTTTGTTTTCCCAAGTGCTTCAGCTATCCTGAATGAACTCTGTGGAAGTGACAGTTGACATGCCTTTGGAGAGGCCTTCTATGAGATGTATTCTGTTCTCAATCAAATGCTGAAGGGTACAGTGATGTGACAAGCTTTAAGGAAACTGGCTGAGGGGCTAGGCAGGCTCTAACAGGATTTTTTTTTTTCCTTTGTGTCATTCTCTTTTCTTTTAAACATAAACCAGAAAGTGAAACAGAGGGTGAAGGTGAGAGTATAGAGGTAATCACCATGGTTCTGATGGGAGCCTTGCTGTCTTGACTGGAGCCAAAGCTCTGCCTTCTCCTTTTGCCATCCTTGTTCTTTTCCTCCATCCTCTTCCTATACCACCAGCAGGTGGGATGGATTCATATAACCTGACTTGAGTTGTCTAGGCAAACCAACTGTCCTCCCTTTGCAGTCAGTGGAGATAAATGAACACTTCTAGGATGTGATTCGACTGGCCTGTTTTTGATATCCACGTTAGCATGATATGAATGGTACCAGAATGCACATTTCTCCCCTTCAGTCAAAAGCAGAAACCTCAAACATAAACGAGGAGTATAAATTGTAGAATATTATATTTGGTCAGATGAATCATGCTGAGAAACAGACCAAAGCTATGGTCACTGTCTTCGTGTGCTGGTAATTGTTGAGTTTGGGGCTTTGTAGCTCTTCAGTAATTGCATAGAGGATGTTTTGAGAGACTATTCTCTGTTCAAAAGCATGGTTTCCCTTTACAGCCACTGCTGAAGCTGAAAAGAAATACGGGTTTTGAAGCTGCCTAATGCAGTGTTCAGAATTCGGACCCTTTGTGTCATTATTAAAGCATCTGATCACAAATTATAGGGATCTTTGGGACAAGAATTGAGAGCATGGGAACACTTTCAAAGGCTGCAGTAAACCTTGGAAAAGACATCTGGAGCTCAAATGGTGAGAGAACTCAAAGCTTCACAAAATGGAGTGAGGAAATCATAAAAACCAGCAACAACAACAAAACAGGACAAATCCGAGCTTTCATGCCAGTAGTAGCCAGCCTTTGGCATTGCTGGTATGAGGAAGAATGGATTTAGACTGTCCTCTAGGAAGAGAGATTGGCTCTTCAGATAAATAACTTTTTTCCTGCTTCTTTCTTCTTAATAGCAAATTGAAGTATTGGCTTATTTTGAGATCTTTTTTAATGTTTTTGATGTTTCAGCCATTCTAAAAAGAAATGGTATGTTCCAAAAGGATTAAAATGGAACATTATGGTGTTTAAAGGTACTTACTTCTTCTTTGTTTTTTATTTTTCCCTCCTAGACTCTTTCTCAAATTCAACCTGAATTCATAAGAATATCTGGGTTGCTCCTGGCTACGATTTAATTTAGCACCTAGTGAAAACATTTTGTCCTTTCCTAATGGGTCTTTGTCTACATATAGATGATTTCTGGATGAGTCTTTGTTCCCAACTTACCTCCTAAGTTTATTTTATATTCTTTTTTGTGTTTTTATTGCTGTGAAATTCATGTTTTCAGTCAGGGCTGAAGGCCTCTTGAATCAGGCATTCTGCCAACACAACAAAAGCAGTGGTACTTACCCTAAAGAGGTCACCACCTGACTGCAGAGGAAAAAAAGTGAAAAAGTACTTAGCATAATTTCAGATAACTTTTGCTGCTGAACTTTTCATTATGTTACCTGTCTCCAGGTCCTTAGCCGTGATCTTGAAAACTGTTTCACATCTCTTTATGCTGCTTTATAGGAATGGCCATTAGTCTGCATATCAGTTGTTTTTTAAGGTCTGCAAAAGTACATTTGGAGCAGTGAGATGGCTCTGTGTCTTCATCAATGAGAAGCACTGTCCTTGGCTCAGCAATTATGGATGAGTTCTTGGAGCTCCTGCAAACTTAAATTTCAACAAATCAAAGGCCAACTCTACACTGGAGTATTTCCTGTCATTGTACAAGATAAGTCTGACACTTTCAGACTTGGAAAGCGGTTCTGTGATCTTTGCTTAGCAGAATCTGTCAGTGGATCTTCTTCAGGGGCTCTGTGCACTAGATGGATTCATTCAGGAATACGTGTAAATCAGTTCAAAGACAGAGATTATTCGCAATTCATCAGAAGTCTGTGGCCTCAAGAAAGTGTCCTGTAAGCGTATGTAAGGAGCAGCAATGCTCTTGAAGAACTACAATTACTGGTAAGCCGCTTTTGCTTTGAAAAGGGCTGTGTAACCATTTTGTTCTAATGCAAAGTAGTTTTCTGTCTTCTGTTCATGCACACTTCTCCTTCCTTATGTATGCACCAGAGAGAAATAGTAAGACACTGGAAGAAGGATTAGCTCTATGATAGTCCTAACCCAGGAAGTACCGCAGAACCGGTTATAACATTTACTCTTTGGAGAATTCTTAGCAAGATATCCATGTGAAAGGGTTGTTACTAAAATTAGGTACTATTAGTGGCTGCTGGGGTTCTCCCACCTGTAACTGGCAATTAGATCTATGTAAAACAGCTGAGTTACTATTAACAAATGGAATTTGTACACATCTGACACCTCTATGCAAATGTCTGAATTTCATACAAATCAGGTAAGGGTAGTGACTGGCAAAAAACCCCAACCAACAACCCCCCCAAAAAATGCTGTATAGATGTTTTTGCATCTAAATGCCAGTGCATGGTATTTGGTTGTTCTCAGAGAGCAGCTACATCTGTTTTGGGGTTTTTTTTGAAAACTGGCATAAAGACATACTGCTTTGTTTTCGCGATGCTGAAATTAGGGTGGGAATAGCCTTGTGGCCCTGGGAATCAAGATATCCATTTGCATACTCTTTTAGCTATAAAGCTGGGAATCTGTCTTAGCAAAACAAACAAAAAAAAACCAAAAAACCAACCCTAAACCCAAATGAGCCAGCTCCTAAAATAAAACTAAATTTTGACATTTTCCCAAGTTAAAGGTCAAATAAACTTGACTTCATCTTGACTTCATACATTTATTTTTAATACTGAAAAAAAATCAACATTGTCATGAATCTAAACCTTTTACCTGCAAAGAAACACATAAGTTACTATTAGTTTTGAGTGATATAGAATTAAATATGTGAGCTGTCAACACTTTGAATTTAAACCAACAAAATGAAATACAAAATGTGATCTATCCAATTAATTCAGTACAAGTGGATTTATTGCCAAGACAGAGAAAAGGTGAAAACAGAAGCTGAGTGAAAAAAATAAAAATCAGATCCACTCTGGGATTATATAGTGGCTAATATAAACCTCTGGACTCTGTCTATAATTGAAATACATCTCTGCTGTCAGATGTACCTGGTACAAAACCACAGAGTTTGAAAATTCATTCTTCAGTTAGAAGGGAGAGAAAAAAAATTAATAAAACTTAGTAGTTGCATAAAACACATTTAATAAAAAGTCATTATTTTCTGTGTATCGGTTCCCATGCACTCTTGACCAGTTGGTGGCTTCCTGTTTCCGTTGCTGAATACTGCTACCGCAGTAAGACAATATATAGCCACGGATATTACATTGATTTACTGAAAGGGTACTGCAGGAGAACAGGAAACTTAGTTGGCCAGTGTTGCACTTCCATAACAAGCATTACTGCCAGATAATTAACCTTGCTGTTTGTTTAGCACCCTCAGAAAGCTTCATTACTGATGCAGTCAATTATCTTCTAGTAATGGCTACTACAGAAGGTAGAATTGCTTAATTAAAACTATTTAGACCAAAGAGGCTGTATGACTGTGTAATGGATATTGGAATGGAAAAGAATAATCTTTCTGAGCTACATACCTCATCTAAGTCTTGTATTTCACGTTTCAGGATGCCAAATTCTGCATCTTTTTCCACACAAGAATAACAATAATAATTATGTATTCATTCTCCCACCTATATACATTTCCTTTCTCAATAACATCCTTTTGTAAAGCAGCTACAGTGGGAGGAGGAAAGAGCTAAATCAACCACACAGAGTGCTTTAAAGAGTAAGGATAGAAGTGGGTCCATTGCATGGAAGAAAATGAGAAGGAGGGAAGATTATTGCTGTTAAGATGTAACTCACAGCTATGCAGGTATGTGTTAGGTGTTGCTGAAGAGAGTCTCTTGGTGGCCTCACCGGAGGAAAGAGATTTGATTTGTTCCCCCCTCTGTGACAATCTGCATTTCCACCTTCTTTATAGATCATCAAAGAAGTGGAAAGAGGCCTGAGTTTTTGACAGTCGGCCTTAGAGCAGGACTATCTTTGAAGTTAAAGTCTGGTTGGTATGGAGAAACAGCTCTGGGTGCCTGTTTCAGTAGGGCTTGAAGATAAGGTTTGTTTTCCATACTATAAAAGTCTTCAGAGCTTTGCTCCCACTTCCAAGAACACTTGAAAGCCCAGTGGGTCATTAGTACGTGACTTTGATTAGTTAGTCTTAGAGCTAGTTATGTACTCCCAACAAGTGGGCCCTGACTGATGTGTGTTTTGCCAACAAAAAACCCCAGTGGGATGAAATTGTATTAGTAAAACTGTTCTTTTACCAATCTGTTTTGTTTCACTCATAGCTGATTTTCCTGTGTGGCTGCAAGTTTGCAGTCTTGTTGGTCCACTTCAGTCCATGGTAGGAACTCTCTGCTGTATGTACAACATAACGTTATTGTAACTATGCTTGCAATAGCAGCCTGAGTCTAGGCATGGTATATGACTTACTCAATACCTGATATTTCTCTCAAGGGCTATATTTTTAAAGGAATATAAATGTCAAATATGTAATACAGGTGAGGAGAAAAAAAAACCACTAAAATAAATGGCATAGATGAGAACATCCATTGCAATCCGGCACCTAAACTACAAATCTAGGTTGGAAAACCTGATTCTGGACAGGCATCTGTGCACCACATTGCCTTGAAAACCTCGATTCCTACATTATTTCTGATAATGGGACTTGGGCTTATATGTCACCTATGCACATTTTAAACCTTTGCCTGAACTTTGTGAGTTATGGGCCTTTTGAGTGAATTGATAGTTGCTATAGAATAGACTCCGAAGGTAGAAGCTAATGAGGAAAAGAAAATCCTGGTGCGATTAAATTAATGGCAGAACTCATGTGAGTTTTATACAGCCAAAATCCCACGTATGATTTCTGTACCAGGCTCTGAACTTCCAGTGTCTTAAATACATCCCTAAGAACTATAGCCTTTTTAATCCCTGAAAACCATATAAAATAGGAGAGATTATAGCTGAAATCATATTTGCTCTAGTATGTCTATCTGTAAATAATCTCTGCTATTAAGAAAATTATTGTGATCCTTTCTGCTAATTATGTCTCAAAGTAATAACTGCAGGCACAGTACTGAAACCAGGTACCCTTCCTTACTCTTTAAAAAAAATCCGAACCAAAATGCAGGAATAAGCAAATAGCTACTTAAGAGGCACTGCTTTTTGCTAAGCATGCAATTAACCTATGGACCATGCTGTCTTAAGATATTATTGAGGCAAATAATTTAGCCAGATTCCAGCAAAGCCTAGCTATGTATATAAATAGTAAGAATAATCCAGAGGTATAATAGCTGCCATAAAATAGAATGAATTTAGGAACTTGGAGTTAAAAGTACAAGCAAGATTACTAGATCATAGTTTTACCTTAAATATTGTCATGTTCAGTGTTTTAACAAAGCCTCGGCTCTAAAGCTTGTTGTTTTGTGAGAAGTTCAGCTTTCTCCTTTAAAAGTGTGTAAGATACATATTGCTGGTTCTCTTGAGAAGTCTGAAAGACTAAAAACTGGAATTCAGATTAGCAGAATGCTTGCTTTGTACATTAAAAAAAAAAAAGGCATTAAAAAGTCAGAGATCTCTTGTACTCAAGGTCATGGTTCTTTGTGGAGCTGACCTGTAAGGTTTGAATATTAGTGGCAATTGTGCTTGCACAAAGACAACTGCTCCTCTGTTGGGTAGTGTGGGGAAAGGAAACATTCATGTTGACAGCTGATACCCTTTCCATACCAGCCCTGAGTTCTGTGAGCTGCATATGGGAACAGAAAGACGATCACAATCTCTGTCCTCTGTTGTAATACAGCCACAGTAGAAATTAGAGGGCAACCTGCCAGAGGTGTCTCCAGATAAATGAAAGGTTTCATCTTTGAATTAAGTTATGGTGCTTCAACAACATGCATCAGCAGAGCTATACTAGAGGTGTGCATATATGTGTGAGGATGTTGGTCTATGGTAAATAATAATGTGGCTTCTTTCTCACCGTCCCTGGAGGTATTTAAAATACATGTAGTTGGAGCACTTAGGGACATGGTTTAGTGGAACTTGGCAGTGTTAGGTTTATGGCTGGACACTATGTTATCTTTTCCAATGTAAATAATTCTATGATTTATGTTTCTGGTTAGTGTAACTTGGATGATCATGCTTTTATTAAAATTTACAAAACTATATAGGCAATTCTGCAGCTGATAGTAATTTTCTAAGAGCCTGGAATTTTGTTTATCTCTGCTGCCCAAAAGAGGCTTGTCCACCCTTTAACAGATCTTGTTGCAATACTCAATAGGGTGCCAGAGTGTTTCCAGATGATTGGAATATAAACAAAACCATAGGCAGCTTGCTCAAAGTAATGAAACCAATAAACTAGATTGTCTCGCCTAGTAGTCCTCATATTTTCTTCAGTTGCTTCATGGTAATAATGACAGGCTTTGTAGAAGTGCTGGTAGATACGAGAAAAGGGACTGACCTAGGACAGGGCAGTATTTCTACACAGCAGGAAAATTACCTTTCTTTTTTAGAAATCTACTAATAACTTCAGAGCGTTTTATGGGTAACCCTTGTATTTGCTCCTTCCTTGCTCTGCAGAGAGCATTGGCAATACCACAAGGACACTCAGCAGCCTAGAGCAGATGCTAGTACTACTTTAAATTAGCTCTTCTTATTCAGTGATTGATTTGCAACCAAGTGCCCTTAAACATGTTTGTTCCCCCCAAATACAGTCAACTCAAAATAGAACCTCAAGTGAGAGAAAGTACAAACAGATTCAAGTACACGCCATACAATTACTGTATGGAAACAATAAAACAAGGAAAAAAATAGAAACCACTTCAAATCTTATTTCCTCCCAAAAGAGAGTGTAATCAAGGTATAATGAGCATTGAAATTAATAAATTAAAAATAAATGCCCATAAGAGGGAGAAAAAATGTGTTAATCAGTTGGCAATTATATTTTTGGCATTGTAAATTAATTCCCCAAATGAATCTCCTTCCAGCTTATTTCATTTCATTATCTGTTTTCTTCCTTATTTTTTATCTAATGATTAGCGTTTCTGAATTCTGTACATAATGATAATTTTTAAAAACCAAAGGTGTTTATTGAAAGATAAAAAAGGACAGTGTGTCAAATGCGAGAGTATGACATTTTGTCCTTTCCAATCTCTGAAGAAAAGAACAGAAATGTCCTCATAATGAAGTTGTCCTTTTAGAATGTTGTTTGGTGGCTTTTTTTCTTTTTTTTTTTCCTTTGTTGAACCTTGTGGCATAACTCATCTTTTCAGTAATGGAAACGATTATCAGTTGTCTCCCAACTACCACTAAACAGCAATCTGCAACAGAGCTCATCTATTCCAGCTCCTCCATCTTCTTTGCTCCACCCTCTGGTACTAAGAGGCTTGTAGACAGCCTAAGAAGTTTTAATGTAAGGAAGAGGGTGGAAAAAACCCTGACTCTGCTTATTGACAGTTTTTTCTCACTTATGTATCTCCTGATTTAATCACAACAGCTATTTCTTTATGACCATAAATCTGCAGTAGCTGGACAATTATTGATGCTAATCTGAAAAATAGAAGGAAGTATTATATTAGATAACATCCAGGAAAGTGATTTGACCTGGGAAGTAATTAGGGGAAAACAAACAGCAGCTGGAATAGTTTGTTTGCTTTTGTTTCTCCCTCTGCCCCACCAAAAAAAAGCAAAAATGCAACATCATGCTTTGTAGATGAAAATTCTCGAAATAGAGTAAATGTCCGTAAATGTAATTTACTATAGCAATGCAGTTCAGAGGAGGTGAGACAAAAGGCTATATTGTTCATGACTTTCTGGAGTACAGTGGAGAAGAGAAATCTATTGCAGAAGCAGGAGGAAGGGCAGGACTGGCACATAAACCAAGGTGTCACTGAGATTTCAGAACTCAGGCAGTTTAGCATCTGTTGCACAGTGAGTATTTCCTGTAGCTGAGAGGCTCTCTGTCTTGACTCTTTGGAGCTACGTTCAAGGGTAAGGTGGCAAGCGGATATGAAATGCTCTGATGCATTTTCCTGCAACCCACCTTGGGAGTGGCAGTTTGTCAAGTGTTGAACTTGGTGAGCTGAGGAAGAGGGATTCTCTCGGTTTCTCCTTCTGATCTGTTTTTAAAGTATCCTGTACTCTTAGAAGAAAAACATATCAGTGTGCTAGTTGCACCCCTGGGTCTATGTTTCCACCATCTGACTAGAAAAGGACTCTGCTATGCTCCTTCCTGCCATCCGTCCATCTGTCCTTCCATCCTTCCCCCTTAGACCAGCTTCTTCAGCATCTTGTGGAACAGTGACTTGGGGATCTTCACAGCACGGTGGGATTTTGCATATGCCCTCTCCCACTGGCGTCTTCCCAAGCAGCACCTGTGCTGCTTGGAGTCAGGATGTGGGAAGATAGAGTGATCTGCCAGCCAACTTGAGCCACTATATCTGGTGTAATGCTGGGATAGAAAAAATATCCAGAGAAGTGGCAAAAGAGAGGCATGCCCGATGGGCCAAATGGTTTCTGTATGGATGTGTGTGAAGCATGAATGTGTGGTGCTGGCTTGTTAAGCTCTTGTCCAGGAGACGAGAGAGGGAATCTGTCTCCACCAGCTTCTGAGGAAGTCTTTAGCTGAACAGGCAGTGGCCAGTAGTTTTGAAGTGAAAGGAGGAAGTACTTGTGCAGGAATGTATCTGATAATCGTTTGAAAGTAGTCTTATGCTATTGTAGGGTTGTTTCTAAGCGAGCTGTAGGAGCTGGGTCACTGGGCAGCATGTTTGTGAGTTGTCTTGGCTGTCTGTAGGCTCTGCTGTTTGGAGGAGGGAGCGCTTCATCCATGCCAATGGGTGCTGGACTGTGAAATGAAACCGTAGGCACTATTCAGATATGTAATGGTAGTAATGATTTGCAATGAAATAAGTGTAAACAACTTTGGGAATGCACGAAAAGAGACCTGACAGTGGCATCCACAAGAATGTGGATTCTTGTGGGAATGGGGAAACTAACCACCTTTTTGCACATTAAATACATATTTCTTTCAGTTGTTCAATTAGGTCTGTATTAGTTTTGCAACCACCCCCACCCCCTCCAAACAACACGATTATGGCAAAAGATTAACACAACAGTGTTATGTTCTGTATTTTCTTAGCTCTTGCCTGTTTTCAGCACTAAATAGACTCAGTGTTCCTCCTTTGGAGGTGTTGGGTTATTCAGAGATGTGGAGTCAGTAAATCTTCCATTAGTAGGATTTTTTGTGTTAGATTTTTGCAGCAATAATTTCAATCTGTTCTGTTTCATGTTACTTTTGTTTTCAGTAAATTTTTCACAACACTATTCTTAGCGTGGCTGAAATTGGATAATACACCATCAAGGATCTTTGATGTATAAAAAAAGCCTAAAGTTAGATATTCCTGTGTAGTGTGCCGACAATGTATGTGTGCTCTGCTATAGCCTAACAACTCAGTACTTGCAAGTCATTCACCACAAAACTGGCAAATCCTGTAAAATGGGCCAGAACTGTTGGAATACAGTTAGTTGGCCTGCGACTGTGTGGCCTGTTGCTGGCCCACAGCCATACGTTCTCTGTGATTGATGTTATTACTGTCTTTCAAGAGACTTCTTTATTCTTTGCTTGCCAAGATTTGCGTAGCCTTATTAATTACAATTACTGTTGTTGCAAACAATTTCACTTCTGGAGTTTCAATGTCAGTGTTGTATAATCCGTTACAGAGAGGTTTTTTTTTTTTGTTAAAAGAAAATAAAATGTATCAGTTTTGTTATTTACATGTCTGCTGAATAAATCCCCCCTTAGCCACGGCACGATTCAACCAATAGGCAATGCTGACATGATAACGCCCACAGACAGGTAGTAGCATTTCCAGTATCATTCTGCTCTCTTCCATACTGCTGATGCCTCTAACACTGAATCGGTGATTTCCACGGGAGCTTCACCCCTGCTGTAAGCGGAGTTGCCTGCTCCTGATACAATCCTGTGTAACTTCATGTGTAAAAGTGCAGAATTATGAGCCTTGGTTCAAATCTTTGTAAGGAGGGGGACTTTGTTTCCAAACCATTTTAACCAGGGGGCTTTGATGGTTGTAACGCTCTTCTTCCTACACTAGTACCTTCATTGTACAGCGTAAGCAGCTGCTAATAAGAAGTGTGGGTCACATCCCTGCAATTTCAGGGTCTCCTAAGAAAGCGCCTGTTACTACAGCAGCAGCACTGTGGAAAGGACTGTCAGTTTAAAGGTAATTTAGAGCTCCACAGAGGACAGGTGCGCTTCATTTAAGGAGTGTGCTGTGAACAAAAATTGCTGTTGGTGGCATGATGTTCTTCTCCTTCCTCTGCTTCCACGCTAGCCAGGTACTAGACTGGCCTCCTAAAGGGACATTTATATGTTCATTTGCCAGTCTTGAAGGTCAAAACTTTTCCCAATGTGTACAAAGTAACAGTCTGCAGTTTAGCGTTGTGCTTACTATTCCTCTCTTTGCCAGGGAGCAACACCTAACTGTGTGGGTAACGTCTGCTCTCGGTTCTGCCTTCCCATCCCCTCCACGCAGTTGGTGCGAGCAGCTTTGTACTGTATTGTTCATTGCTGTCACTAGGCTCGTAACTGACGGAGGAAAAGGCACAGGTGCTACTGACTGGTGAAACAGATGGGGACTTGTAGCCAGTAATGAAATATCATGGGCGATGGATCTTTTCAGCGACAGTGATGGTGTCCCTGCACAAGCTCACCTGGACCCAGAGGATGGCTTTGCTAGGGTTATGGGCAAGAAAGAAAAGGAAGTTGGTCTTTATTATCTCCCAGGCATCGGTTTAATTTGCATGTAAGAGAGCTGCTGATGTAGTTAGGTAGTGTGCTGTTGCTTTTGGAAGACAGAGCCATCTCCCAAGACTTGTGGTATCAGTTGTTACAGAGAAGGGGAAATAAATGCAGCAGGCCAGGAAGCCTCAGGATGCTCTATAGGGTTATGGAAAAGGGGCGGGGGACTTATTTTGAAATCTGTTTACTTTCTCATTCTGCTGAGATATGAATCCAACCAGATTCCATTTCCAGAAAGTGGAAATGCTACAGTGAGTCATGAGGTCACATTATCCTTGTGCTTTGAGATGTGTTTCAAATACAGCTTTTTCTCTGTAAACAAATGCAGTAAAGTTTTGAGGAAGATCTAAAAGAAAATCCACACATATATGTTTTATACACACATTGGTATGTGTGATGTGTATATTGAAACTGAAGATAAACTTTTTGATATATATATACATACATTCATAAAATAGAGAATAAAGGCTCTATTTAATGATAAAAGCATGTTGATTAATATATTCATCTTTCAGTAAAATTAATGTTTGGAGAAAGAACGAAAACTAATGTCCTCACTATTTTTCTTCAGCAATCATCAGGCATTTCAGGACATGAACAGTCAGAGCTGCCCTGCTGAGGTTTGCTAATCGCACATATATACTATCTATTCCCACACGTGTTTCAGCTTTCTTGTAATTCATAACTAAACCAGGTTGCAAGAATACCTGGCTAGCGGATCATGTGATGGCAGTACGTGCAGCAGGGCAAGAGGGAGCACTGGCACAATAAGAGCAGTAACTTGTTTTTCCTACAGTAAACCTAATATCATCTTGACATCCTGCAAATCCAGGTGCTACCTAGAGGAAAATTGTGTAGATAATCTCTGAGTAAAGGCAGCTGGTAAACTGCATGATTTCTTAAGCCAAATCACCAGCGTTCCTGAAGCAAAAAACTTGTTTTACATCATAAACCAAAATTTATTCTCTGTTCTCACGTTTTAGGCAGACACATCCTCACTATTCAAACTTCCCCTAACTTTTGCTCACACTTCAATCAATTTTCATTCATGGTAGTTTTAAGACATGAAATGCTTTAGCTATTTGACACTACAAACTTCACAGAATCACAGAATCACAAAATTTTCAGAGTTGGAAGGGACCTCTAGAGATCATCTAGCCCAACTCCCCTGCTAAAGCAGGATTGCCCAGAGCACATTACTCAGGGCTGCATCCAGGTGCGTCTTGAAAATCTCCAGAGAAGGGGACTCCACAACCTCCCTGGGCAGCCTGTTCCACTGCTCTCTCACCCTCACCATAAAGAAGTTTTTCCGTGTATTTGAACGGAACTTCCTATGTTCTAACTTGTGCCTGTTACCCCTCGTCCTGTCACTTGGAACCATTGAAAAGAGCCTGGCTCCATCCTCCTTCAACCCCCCTTTAGATACTTGTATGCCATAATAAGGTCTCCCCTCAGCCTTCTCTTCTCCAGGCTAAAGAGTCCCAGCTCTCTCAGCCTTTCCTCATAAGGGAGATGCTCCAAGCCCTTAATCATCTTAGTTGCCCTTCGCTGGACTCGCTCCAGCAGTTCCCTGTCCCTCTTGAACTGGGGAGCCCAAAACTGGACACAGTATTCCAGTTGTGGCCTCACCAGTGCCGAGTAGAGGGGGAGAATGACCTCCCTCGACCTACTGGCCACACTCTTCCCTATGCAGCCCAGGATTCCATTGGCCTTTTTGGCAACAAGGGCACATTGCTGGGCCATGGATAATTTACTGTCTACCACATCCATGTTATTCAATCATTAAGAGTTTGATAAAGGTTCTGAAAGAAATCTACCTAAATCTTGCTTATCTGTTCTTACTGGTTTTCATGTGGCCTAAGTACCTGTAATTTACTGCTTTTATATTTCCCATAATTATTCTAAACAACCATGCAGATTAGAGTCTGCATATGGTAATTCAAGCTCTTTTTTTGAGGACTATTTTAAGAGGATAGTCACGTTCTTTGGACTATGCTGTTTTTATTACTGTTGGAGTTTTTGGGACAGGGGTCACCAAGGAGTGCTTCTTTTCAGCTGCTGCTTGGATCTGGACATTGTTTATTGGGATGAGATCTTGGAAAAGGGAGATCATTTACGTGCCTGTTGTCAGTGTTGGATGGGAGGCCTGTGCAGCCAGAAAGGAGAGAGCTTCATAAGGTGCATGCCGAAGAAAGTTGTTTGAATGGGGAAAGTCACAGCCCTTCCCTGCTTCCTTCAGTAAATGTATGTCTACTCAAAGTTGCCTTTGTTCTGAGCTCAGTGCAGTTAGATGAGCAACAGTTTTACCCATTTTCCTGTTACTGTTTTCTAAAACAGTTGGAAAAATCCTAGGGAGGTAGCAGAAACAGAAGCGTTATTAACTTGAAATTACCATATTTTTTATTTCCTGCTTTTCCTTGGGAGAACTTTCTGTAAATCACCGTTGCTGAGGGTAAACATGTTGGTTTGTATTGCACCTTACATTCTCTGA
The DNA here is from genome assembly GCF_965231255.1 of Vanellus vanellus. Taxonomy (NCBI): domain Eukaryota; kingdom Metazoa; phylum Chordata; class Aves; order Charadriiformes; family Charadriidae; genus Vanellus; species Vanellus vanellus. The sequence continues at coordinate 97,293,768 of NC_138905.1, forward strand.
AGGTGCTGACTTTTAAATAAAACTTCCCTGGAGTAAAGTGTCTGGTGAATCTGTATTTTCATAAAAAAAAAAAATATCTGAAGCCATTGTACAATGGTATTACTTTAAATAGTGCTGTGGGAAGTAAAGCCCATCAAATTTTGCTGTGCTTTAAATGTTCTCACTTGAGCAACAGAAAAAGAATGCATCCACATAAGACTTTCTTTTAAACGAAAATAAAACAAACCCACCCCCCCCAAACTACAAAGTCAACCACATTGCAAATTGTCTAATCAATAAAACAAGCAGTTAATTTTTAATGGGATGTTAAAAGCCCTCTCAAACTTGATCCATATTGCCATAAAACTGTAAGAGGCAAATTTAAAGAGGAACAATTATTTATTGAGGAAATTCCATCATGGCTCTGTAGCTGTGAGTGGGAGATGAACCTGCAGCACAAAGCCAGGGTTTAAGTTCATTCTCACACTTGACTTTCCAGCGTAATTTGTGATTGACAAAGTAAATCTGAAGCAATTGTGATTTCCAGCTATTTATTTTTAGTTCTCTTTCTACTGCAGGAGCGCTGGAGGTCAGACAGCACAAGGTGCTCTGCAGGTGCAGCCTGCAAGGGTGCCCGGAATGAGTGATCCAGTGAAAACAGGTCGCTAGCTGTTGCCATGTTCATTGTTAATGATAAATAAAGGCACATCTATTATACGTAAGTGCTCCACAAGCACTCTTTTCCTGACCATATTATAAAGGGAAGTGAGTCTTGGAAGATGAAAGAGCAACGGGCTTTGAGATGATTTCTGGGAAAGGATTCCATGCTCTGAGCCTAGCAGTGAGGAAAAAGTTGAGGCATTCATGGCAGAAGCAAGCAGACAAGGTTATTGTTCTTTACAAAGTAGGCCTTGGAAATCAACAGATTTCTTTTGTCGGGGTAAGTGAAATGAATATTTAATCTGGTTTTAGACCTGAGTAAGAACCGGGTTTGTTTGTGTGGGTGTTGGTTTTTTTTTTTTTTTTTTTTTTTTTACAACAAAATGTTCGAAGTGGCATGAGGTTAGGCAGTTTAGCATTGGGTTTCCTTCGGGAATTACTCAGGCTCCAGACTGCTTTGCCATAGTGCAGGGCAGGTTTCCTGAGTGAACTGAGTCAACATTACTATTCTTCATTGCAATTAAATAAATGCAAATGCATCGTGGTACGAGGACTCTGATTGAGGAGTCTGGGTTACATGGTGTATTGGGGACTACAATACTTAGGAATTACAACTCCCAGGAAGCACTGTGACACTGGAAAAATACAATTTAATGTTGAACATTAGACAAAGGGTTGGAGTCTAGTCTATAGCTTGATTAGGTATTTGATATGAGGAATGTTAATATGTTTGGTTGTTTTCATCAAAAGTGTAAAAGCTAATCATTTATTAGCTTAATTTCTAGTCTATGAAAATACTAGGAAATAAGTAGATGAAGTCTAAGTGGAATATATGGAAATCAGTCTGATGCAGTATAAAAATAGGTACTGGAATCTCCCACATAACAGATATTCTGGATTTCTTTCTTTTTAAGTGTTAATGTTTTGCATCTAGATGAGGTTTAATGCGAGCCATGTTCATGGTATTACTCTTAAGTTTCAAGACCTAAGTCACTGAGAACCTTTTCCTACAGACTTTGTCTACTACATTGCCTACCTCCTCTGAGAGAATTAGCAGTTTTTAAAAAAAAGAGGGAGTTGTTGTGAGCATAATTCCTGGGAGAAGTCAGCAGGAGCTGCTATTGGCATGTGATGCACACGGAGTGATCATTTATAGATCTATTGATAACTTTCTGGAAGTGAGTAGCTGACAGGAAACAATGCAGAAAAGTGTATTTTTACAGTGTTTTTATTATTACAGTACACATACAAATACATGGACAGCTCAATACAGTTCATATATTGTGATATATGACATATGTCTGCTTTATATATTAGGAAGTGCCTGGACTTTGATACACTCAAGTAGAAGCATGGGATGGCAAGACCTGTGACAGGTCACTTGAGAAACTGTATAATATAAATAGGTATTTCTTTTTTCAGCAGTCATGTGACAAGAAGGTAGTTTTAACTTGGCCTGTCTTCTCATTAAAAATGGAAGAATCCTGGAGGAAGCCACAGCTGGCTGCTTTTGCTTCAGCAGGGCTGTGCAGGGGAAGAAAACTGGGCTCCAGCAAAGCCAGGGAATAAAGTCAGGGCTGGCACTGGGGGTGAGAGCACGCGGGACTTTTCCAGGTGTTAAAAGGATAGGCAGACTCTGGGAATGAACGTGTTGCCTTTGCGACTCTTCAGGAACCAGTGAAGATCCCAAGTGTCTAGTGAAACTGAGGGAGTTCACATGCTTAGGCAAGATAATTTCTTCAACATTCATTTTCTGCATTTGCTTCAGTGGTGTGGTGTTGCTCCTGAGTAATGTCCTTGAACAGTAGAAGAAGATCAGCAGCAATGTGAGCTCCTGCTCCTTGCCTTCTGAATGGACACTCGGCATCAATCTGTTGTGCCCTCACATAGTTCATAGTATGTATTAAATAACAGACTAGTTCCAGGTATGCTTTCATATTGGAGAGTTCATTTTGATTTTTTAAATTCTGCATTTTGATTCACCCTGCGTGTGTGTTTTGGTTTTGGTTTTTTGTTGCTGATGATTTAATGCTGTACTGTTGCTGCGTGTGCTTCTTTGATAGTCATACTCTGGTGCTCTGTTGAAATGATCAGTCTCATCAGTTCCTTCAAACGATCTTTTAATAGTGGTCTGTAATATTTATTCTGTAATGTACAGTCTTATATTTTAGACAAACTCAAGAACCCTTACTCATTGTAAGGGTATTTTTTTCTGAAACAGCCAAATTGCTTATTTGAGATGTAATTACACTCTGTGGTTACATCTGATGTTTGCTTCTTTATTTTATTTAATTAAAAGTGATAAAATGAATACATTTGATGACTGCTTGTCCCCAATTCCTCTACTATCCAGCCTCTCTGTTAGTAGAAGTTTATTTAGGCTGGAGATCCACAGGACCTTGGTGGAAATAGCTAAACTGCTATGGTGGATGTGAATCATTTGCTTAGAGAGAGGAAGAAACTGCATAATCAATTATTGATCTCCCCTGCTCTGTGCTTCCTCTTCTGATTAAATCTTCCAAAATATTGATACAGACTTATAGCAAGAAAAAGGTATCAGATGGGGGTGAGTGTGCCTGACCTTGCCATGGGATGAAGGCAGTTGAAGAGCAATGAGACAGGGAGAGTGCAAGAGGAGAGGTGAAGTCGTGTGGCAACATATGACTGTCATTGTATAGCTGCTGAGAGAGAAACTTTCAGAAAAGCAGGTGCTATTTCTGATAAGAATGCCATCCAGAACAGCTCCAAGATATGTGAACCAAGTCACTGCTGAATATGGGCCCAGAATTAAGCTCCTCTGTAGTCCATGATTTCTTTACTGTCTGGTCAAAAAGACTGAATCTGGCAGCCTTCTGGGATACTCTGGGAAAGAAATTAGGTTGACCAAGTTCATTAAAAAAGCTTGAGCATTCACGTCTCAGCTGCTTGAAAGGATGGAGAGGATTTTTTGCAGGGGCTAGCTACCTTCCTGTTGGAATGATTGTTTAATGAGATTTGACTGCTGTGCTAAGGGATGTAATACCTTGAAAGGAATGTAGGATCCTCATTATGTTTCTTTGTGGGCCCAGGCCAGAGTCTCTGGGATTTTGATGGTTAAATCCAGCTCTAGAGTTTTGGAGGTCCACCTTTAGCAGGTACAGAGGAAGGGCTTAGTAAAGAGCCTTAACTCTTTTGAAGTTGTCACCTTCTGGACAGGAAAAAATAAATAAAACGAAGCAAGCCCCACACATACCACGTGGCAGAGACCAATCCACCTCAAACCAAAATCAATGTTATGCTTCCTGTTATTGTGTTAGAGGATTGAAAACTTGCTTTTTCAATTGATTTGTTTTCCACTGCAAAACTAATTATGTCCAATGCAGTTCTTCCTCTACCTGCCTCCGGAGGGGAAACTATATTGGCAGCGGTGGCTCCTGTCCTTTGCTCAGGCAGCTGTGTCAATATCCCTGTTGCTTCATTGTTTGTTGAAGGGTGAAAGATCCCAAACTTCAGCAGAGTTCTCCATGCATTCATTCTTTCAGAATGCCCTTTTCAGACTTGCCAGCCCCAGACACGTGCTGTTGATTGAAGCCAGTCACAGTGGTGTTCTCACAGGCAGAATGAACACATGGATGCACGTCAAGAGGAACCTGTCCCTAGGAGTGGTGGGTGCTAACGCATTTTGCCTTTGTTAGGGATGCCAGTTGAAGTACCAGAATTTCTGAGGGGTTTTGAAACTGAAATGTAGTGAGATATCAGAGGACTTTTATTTTTGTAATAGTTTGAAAAAGTGAGACGTTAGGAGAAACCCCTTCCTCTTTTAGTAATTTTTAAGCCTAAAATGTTGCTTTCCTGGAGATGTTTGGTAGACATAGAGAGAAACATCTGTTTCTGGTGTTCCCGTCTGGATGACTACTGTGCAACTCTTCTAATGCCAGTGATGACTGCAGAGTGAATTTCACGGTCCATGTCAGCCTCAGAGGTACGGTGGCATTTGGGGTTTGGTGAGCCACAGGCTTTGCATGTAGTGCTTCCTCTCAAGGTGTTAAAATTGTGGAGTCACAGGTGTTTCGCTCAGGATGGCAGCAGACTGTCACGCCCATGCTGGACCCTCCTAAATTCTACAGACACACCTGATAATGCACTAGTAGATCAGCTCTGCCAAGAAAGAGCTTTCACACAAGCAAAATTTGTTTCTAACTGAATGTAAGGGCTAGAAGGTGGACTTTTCAGAATAATGGTTTCCCCAGATGAAAAGAGCTTCATTGGGCAGTAAAAGCTCCTGTTGACATTGCCTTGCGAAAGAGCAGGTCTCAAGGCACCGTAACAGCTAGGCAAGCTCGTCCTCTGAAACAGAGCCCCGGCTGCTGCAGAGCTCTGGTGCAGAGCACTGGGAATTCCGCAGCAGCTCCTCTGTATATGAAAAAGCAGAAGTTAAGTGTGAACTTCCCCAACACAGTCACTGCATTTGCTGCTTTCTAATGTGTATTTTGTTGTTATTTTCCTTTTGTTTCACACCTTCCTCTGCTATTGGTTTTCAAACATACTGGAGATGTTTGCACTGTTGACAGGTAACAGTATCATAGATGTCGGTGGCAAACTGGGAGGCATTTGGACATGCCAGGATGGTGATCTGTACGGTGGGTGCTTCCTGTTAGCTGGGAGACCCTCTGTATTGTGGTAGGAATTGACACATGAAGGAGGAAATAAATAGGCACAACACGTTTCATATCCCAGAAGCAGTAAAGAAACTTGGGATTTTCTGAGAGGTGAAATATTCATGAGCTAGTCCTCTCTGAGGACTTGGGTGTTTTTAAAGCCCTGAACGTTTCTTATGAGATGCTTGGTACCTCAGAAACCTGAACTTAGATTTAATTCAGAATTAGATAAGGGAGAAGGTTGTTTTCATGCTTCTCTGATGTATATGACTGTTTGGGGGGCTTAGAGCTCAAGTGAACAATTTGAGTGTAGGTATGCAATGAAAGACTTCAACTTATCTGTCCTCCCTCAGCACCACTCCTCTTCCTGCTTACTGTATGCAGCCTTCCACTAAGTGCCATCTCTTGCTTTATCTCCTACCTGCAGTACCCTGGTTTTTTATCGTGTCGCTGGCTTTTGGCAGTGCTTTATTCCTGGTGGCTGCTTGTTGTGTTGGCCTAGTTTACATGTTTTGCTGTCTCATCAGCTAATATATTAATGTTATGTTTTAATTTTAACGTATTAAGCTATTTCTGTGGCTTTATAACTCACTGATATAAGGGAAGCACTGTCTTTTTCTGTTGTGTTTTAACACAATTTTATTTGGAGTTTTAGTTCGGAGGTTCAGTAATCATTACTCTCTTGGCTAAATGCTAGATTGTGTGGTGAGGTCCCTTCCAACCTGAATGATCCTATGATCACAGAATCATAGAATTGTCTAGGTTACAAGGGACCGTTAAGATCATTAAGTCCAACCATTAACCTAACACTGCCAAAACCACCACTAAACCACGTCCCTAAGCACGACATATACCCATCTTTTAAATACCTCCAGGGATGGTGACTCCACCACTTCCCTGGGCAGCCTGTTCCAATGCTTAACAACCCTTTCTGTGAAGAACTTTTTCCATCCTGAACCTCCCCTGGCATAACTTGAGGCCATTTCCTCTTGTCCTATCACTTGTTACTTGGGAGAACTGACCAACCCCCACCTCTCTACAACCTCCTTTCAGGTAGTTGCAGAGAGCAATAAGGTCTCCCCTCAACCTCCTTTTCTCCAGGCTAAGCATCCCCAGTTCCCTCAGCAACTCCTCATAAGACATGTTCTCCAGACCCCTCACCACCTTTGTTGCCCCTCTCTGGACATGCTCCAGCACCTCAACATCTTTCTTGTAGTGAGGGGCCCAAAACTGAACACAGAACTCAAGGTGGGGCCTCACCAGTGCCGAGCACAGGAGACAATCACTTCCCTAGCCCAGCTAGCTGGCCACACTGTTCCTGATACAGGCCAGGATGCCATTGGCCTTCTTGGCCACCTGGGCACACTGCTGGCTCATATTCAGCCGGCTGTCAGCCAACACTCCCAGGTCCTTCTCCGCCAGGCAGCTTTCCTGCTATTCCTCCCCAAGCCTGTAGTGCTCCATGGGATATAATGATAATGGTTAGTGCCCCAGGCATTCTGTGTTTCTGTGACCATGCAACTTTCTCCAGAATTACGAATCTGAAGAAACCACCAGGATGTGAATTGTGATACAGTATTACCTCTATGAGTTTATTGACAGTTGGAAAGAAAAGGTTCTGGAGATGTATCCCATTGATCTCAAGGAACTGATAAATCAGGAGACAGAGACAGATATCTGCTGTGCTGCTAGTCATTTTTGCAGGATTAACTGGGCAAAATTAATAATCCCAAGTTCCAAATCCATTAGTGGGTACCAAAAATCACAACTCTACACCTAGCTGTCAAACCCTCTAACTCTTCCTTGATAACTTCTATTCAATTATGCATGTTCAATACAAAAATCTTAGGGGTATCAAAAGTGGAACGAGCATAGAATAAAACAGATTCAGAGTAAAATAAACAACACAGAGATGGTATGATTTATTGTATGAATAGGTTTGGTGCTTAAATCATTAGAACATGACTTGTAAAGAGTTGAATTTTTAGGTAAATTGAACTTCCTGCAAACCAACCGCAGAGCTACAAGTTTTAAACACTCAACTAACCCAGGGTTCTTAAGACTATAAAAAAGCTTGCATTAGCATGTCCAGGTTGTCATGTTTGGAAGTTATCATGCTTGTCGCCTATACAGAAACTTGGCTTTTGTACATCGTTTTGCCAAAAATTACTATAGAGGAGATGCTTCTCGTTTTCAGTGACAGTGTAGGCGGATAAGTCTCAGAGCGTGCTCTTCTCTGTAAGTTAATTAGGTCGTTTTTAAGGTGAAACAGACTACTTGAAAGGAAGAGCACCACCTTGTGACACCAAGAATAATATTGCTGTGGTACTCGATTCAGGGAAGGAAAGGAGTAGATTTACATGGTTTTATCCTCTAACGGGATTTATAGAGCTAGATTTTCTCTTTCATTTGCCTTGTCTTTTAAGACCTAACAGAGGAACTGATTTTTTTCAAGTGATACAAATTCAGCAAATCAGCTTTATTTCATCGATAAGAAAAGCTCGTTTTCCAATTTCATCTCAAATTTCACTTTTGTAATAGATTCACTTCAGAGAAAGTTTGCTATGAAGTCTTTGCAGATTTTAAAACTGTCAATTAGACTATCAGTCCTTTAAAACTGAAATGTAGTTTTCTTTTTACAGACTTCTTATCCCTTACTTCATCTTGCAGAAGCTGTAAGGAAGGAAACGGACTTTATAAACTTTCTTCTAAGTAGCACGCAGGGACCCTCCTATTTAGTTTTGTACAGCTTTAAGCACTTGTGTGCTAACATCCAGTTGTTGAGGGAACTCCATCCTAGTGCACAGGACCTTAAACCAGACTTGTCCACTTTTCATATCCTCAGCCATCAGACTGGATGTTCTGTCAGACTAAAATAAGTTATAGCTGCCTAGACAGGGCAGAGATCAGGACAGCATCAATCCTACCAGCACAAATTTCTTCTGACACATTTTTGCACAAGCAGAGGCTTTGGCAAGGATCAGTTGTTGAAATACTGTTGAATAATCAACATAAGAGGGCACAAGGGCTGCCAGAAAACTGGATGTAGGCTATTCTTACTTTTATAGAAAACAGATAATTTAGAGAGTTTAAAATGTATTGACTGGAAAATGACAGTTTTAATGAATGGAAAAATATCAACAATAAGCCATAGGGTTGTTCATTGGGTGGTGTCTTTTTTTCTTTGTTGTTTGTTTGTTTGTTTTCTAAAGTGCAAACTTTTTTACAAAATTCGGAAGAGCAGACATGTTTGTTAGGGTATTTTATTACCATTCCCTTAGGCATTTATTTCCCTAACAGATTAACTTTTACCACTGAGTTTTACTGTGCTATTTTCATAACTGTGACTTAGCTGAGCTGGATCTCACCTTTCTAATGACACTAAAAATGTCATTTTGTGCTTTCTGACTTGTTTCCTTAAAAACCTGTTGATTTTTTTTTCAAATGCATATTTGTGTTTTAATGACAAACCAGCAGCTTCAAACCAAACCTAAAGCTGATTCAGAAAATGAAAACAAGAATCCTCTTCCATGCTTGTGACACGGATTAGTGTAATTTAGCCAAAGATCTGTCAATCTTGTTCAGTGTGAATAAGAACCCACTGGAGGGATTTGAACTACTGCAACATTCAGCAAGATTGTTACGCTAGGACGGACTATGATCTGGCAGTATCAGGTGTCAGACTAATCCTGCAATGTTAACAGGATTTGAAATTTATTTGTACCTGGTTAAGACTGGCAGGTGTGGATGAACCAAACTCAAGCAGTGCACAGTGGATTGGATTTAATGCTGGGTAGCGCTATTGCGCAGTGCCCAGCCCAGTTCTTGTAGTTTGAAGAGGCGCTTCCATGGATCACGCTCCTCTAGAAAGAAACAGGGACAAAAGTCAAAAAGACTCCTGAAGCTATTCCCTGAAGGAAGGAGAAAGAGTGGATCTAGAGCTGAGTAAAGAGATAAAGAAATATTGCTTGAATGGGTTTTTCACTGCCTTTGCCTGGGACAAATAAAAGATGCTGTGACTTACCATCATTCCTGGTTTCCTTGGTAACATTCTGCATGTTGGGAAGTGGCTGTTTGAAAGTCTTATGAAAGGAAAAGCCTTTGGAAAACCACAGTCTGATATACAGGACCTTTTCCTTTCTTTAGAACAAATGCCCAATAAACATATATGTATATTTTTGAGAGAAACTCTAATAGAAGGAGTTTGTGTGTTGCTGGCAAATTCTATTTGCTGATAAAATATACATTCTATTTGCTGATAAAATATACATTAACACTCTTTTCATCCAGACAGGGGTCTGGATCTTTCCTCTGATTGCTGATATGCAGTGCATAAAAAAGAATGCTAGGTACTAGTTTGAGGGACAAGGGATAAATAATCGGGTTTGGTCATTTTTGTGGCATGTTTTGTGGCGTTTTTTTGAGAGCTGTTTGTTTTCTCAAGTACAATTCCTGTTCCATTTTCATAGAAAAGAAGAGGGGACATGGCCTGATTTGGGAATTTAACATTTGTAAACCTTTGTACAAGGTGCTCAACTGTTTAACCGATTACAATTCTTGAATCTGGCACACAAAGGCATTTTAAAACCACAAAAACACCTTCCATACCTCTGTCAGCAACCAAATAGTTTCTGTTTAGAGGAAAGTTGCTTCCACGGCTTCTTTTTCCTTTGGGCATTGATCCAGTAAAACTTTTAAACTCTGACTTGTTAAAGGAGAAAAACTCCAAGCATGAGTTTTTGAACAGAAATTTTAATGACCTGAATGTTCAAGAGCAGGGGGGCTTTCAGTCAGTTTCCTTCTCCTCTAGGCAACCTTTTATTTTAGAATGGTGAAGGGTAAGACTTTCAAAATGATGCTGGTCCATGATGCTCACAGCGGCTGCTCTGCAGCATTAGAGTGGCAAACCCCAGATCTATTGATGCACCTTTTGAAAATGCTGGGTTTTTTTTTTAGTAAAGCTGTTAGCACTGCTAGTAGTGTGAAGGGAGGGCTGAGACTCCCAACTGGGGGTTCTAGGCTGAAAGCCCAAATTTATCCCGTGATCAGAGAGATCTGGTGTGACCTCCAAGCAGATTTCTCCTCAGCAGGCTTGGGCTGGCAAATATTCCTCCTTTGTAGACTTGGGCTGGCAAATCTCTACCTGAGGTCCCTAAGCCCTTTCATTAGGTGTGCAGGAAGCTTGGGCACCTAACTCAAGGCTGCAAGTTCCCTGCTGGGAAGGGAGCTGAAAGGTGAGGGCTGACAGCTTGGTGGTCCAGCATGTGAGTCATTCATGGCTCGTTGCCCGAGTATTTTTCCAAGCAGGCGTTCTGCTAAGTCCATATTTAGGAGGCAAACAGAGAAAATCTAGTTTCAGGACACAACTCTCAAATTGATTTTTGCCCTTTTCACTGCTGAATTTTGATTTTATCAAGTACAAACAAACTTTGCTGCCAAAATCTGCATAATATCTGCAAAAGAGAATAAGAGAGAAATTGTTTGCTGTTTTTATTGAGTAATGTCTTCTGCTGTTATCTGTCTTGGGTTTTTTTGTATGTAAGTTTTTTCCTTCCCTTTTAAAGAAACCAACAACAAAGAAACTATAATCTTGATTGTACTCCTCCATAGACACAGCTCCATTTACTTTAAATTCCCATACTGCTGAAAAACTTTTTGTTTATTTCTAGCAAAAAATCAATGAAACAAAAAATCATAACACTCCTGAGTTCTCTACATTTTCAGGAGGACTAGAATAATTGTCTCACAAGTTAGGAGCCGGGAGATTTCCAGTCTATAATAACTTTTTTCTTTTTTTTTTTTTTTAATTTTGGGTGGTTTTCCCCCCTCCCCCTCATATGATACATTAGGCAACAGTACTAACAGGGATGATTCATAAAAACTGGACAGACTATAGTTTACTCGTTTACTCTCTCCCTTTCCACTCAAATGATACAAGATAATTAGTTCCTTTCAAAAAATGTTTGCAGAGACCATCATAGCAAGATCCAAGCCTAAGTATTCTTTTTGTTGAGATGGTCAGGGTCAGAATCGCATATGCGTGTCACTCTGCCTGAAGTCCTCATAAAGTATGTTTCAGCTTAACATAGAGGCTATCATGTGGACAACCTTATTGGAATTATATTTGCCATCTTCTCCTTCCTGCTGTCTTTGTTCACTGTTGCACACCTTTGTAACAACAGTAGGAACTGCTTATTTGGACAAGCAATACGTAGATATTGCTATGGGTTTTTTTTGTCACCTGCATGGTGTTTTGCTTTGTAGAAGAATGTAAGTAACTGTTTGCGTTTGTTCTTTCATATGATTCCTCCCTTCATCACCGTATTTGATCTGTTTCCATGATCTAGTCTGCATTCAGTTCTTTCTCCTGCACCTATGATGGAAGACTTGGTGAACTACCAAAAGTAGCCAAGACTCTGTGGTTCATATGTAACTTCTCTGAAACAGGGACTGTATCTTTTTCTTTCTTGAAGGCTTCACTTAGCTCTGTGGGACTACAGAGACACCAGGGGCCCTGGTTATAATGAAGAAATGCTTGAGCCGCTCTCTTACTAGGATATGTTTGTATTTGAATACTGGGAGGAATTCATATCATAGAGCACTAGAAACCCATATGCATTTTCTTGTCTATGCAGGACATCACCTTTTTCTTCCTATCACTTTCTAAATCCCTTTAAAATCTATTTTACAATGCCATTTCTGATACTCTGTCTTGTCTCTATGACTACTGTAGATGTTAGCTATGGTAACTACTTTCTCACACATGACCCTAGCATAAAGAAATATTTGATAGGTAGGAAAGATTGGTAGGGAAGTTCTAGGGGAATCTTTGCTATAATAATTGAGCAGTCCCTGCTCACCAGTAGGGACTTTTAATTTTCTTACCATGTTTTCAGGCATTGTCTCTGAACCTGGACCTCAACTTTTCTTGATGCCTTTGGGGAAGAGGAGGACAACGAATTCACATCCCTATTTAGTTAGCTAGTTTTACTAATGGAATAAAAATATCAGCAGACTTGGTGGTAATTTCAGAGGAACTCGGATGTCTGCAAAACTCCTTTCTTTTAAGAACATTTTATTGTACTGTTATGCTTCTCTGGTTGTGTGGGATTTCCTCTTTTCCTTTCTAATGGTGCTTCTCTGATCACCTTTCAGTATTTTAGTTAAGCTGAACTGCAGAATTTGACTACACGTATATAAACTAACAGCCCAATCTTGAGATCAGAGGAGAGGTTTTATTGGGCCAGTGATGAGATTGCAGTAAAATTCTCATTTGTGTGCTGCTGCTGCTGTAATGGCCCCAGATTAGGATTTTTAACCCCCGAGACTGGGCCCAAATTGATGATTGCAGTCTTCAATTTTCAAATCAAAATCAAATTTTGCTTCATCGTTTAATAGTAAAATGCCCAATAGGTCATTTATGTAGCAGGGCTTGCCTGCCTCCCCTCCCCTTGTACCACTATACAACAGGTATGAGGCCCTGGGTGTGGTAGAACAGCCTAAGGACAACAAGACTGACAGTCCTAACCCATCACAGGAGCTGCCAGGACTGGGAAGGCCTACTCACCACATTAAGACCACCTCTACAAGGAAGAAAAGGAGGACTATAGCTGTGGGTGACTCAGCCCTGAGGGGGACAGAGGGCCCGATTGTAGGGCAGACCCCACTCTCAGGGAAGTCTGCTGCCTCCCTGGGGCATGGGTCAGGGACATCACAAAGAGACTCCCTAGCCTGGTGCAGCCCTCGGACTACTACCCACTGCTCCTGTTCCATGTGGAGGGTGATGAATGTGCAGATCGGAGTGCGAGGATGATTAAAAGAGACATCAGAGCCTTGGGACAGTCACTAAAGGGATCTGGAGCACAGGTTATTTTTTCATCCCTACTCCCTGTTGCGGGCAACGATATTGAAAGGAACAGACGAGCTCAGTCTGTTAATACGTGGCTCCGTGGCTGGTGTCACCACCACAATTTTGGGTTTTTCAACAATGGAATGGCCTATGCGGTACCAGGTCTGCTGGCAGCAGACGGGGGTTGGCTCACTCAAAGGGGGAGAAGGGTTTTTGCCCAAGAATAAACAGGGCTTATTAACAAGGCTTTAGACTAGATTCGATGGGGGAAGGGAGTATTATCGGGTTTGCCCATGACCAACCAAGGGATGTTGTTCCAAAGATAGAGGAACGAGGTGCTAGTGAGGGCCTGCAGCCATTCGCTCAAAAATGTGCTGGCTACGCTGCAGAATGCTCAAAGACTTACATAGAAAAGCCAGGAGCTCCTGGACCAACAGGAGCCAATGGGGAGGCACCCATTAATACACAGCATAGGAATGCTGCCTGGAGAGCAGTGCAAAGTAATTACAGCTGTTCTAGCCAAGTCAGCCGCAACAAAGACATGGCTGAAATGCCTCTATGCAAACTCACGGAGCATGGGGAACAAACAGGAGGAGCTAGATATGTGTGCATGCCTCCAAGGCTACGATCTCATTGACATCGTAGAAACTTGGTGAGATGACTCCTATGACTGGAGTGTTGCCATGGAGGGCTACAGGCTCTTCAGGAGAGACAGGCAAGGGAAATGAGGAGGTGGTGTTGCCTTATATGTGAAGGAGCAGCTGGAATGCATGGAGCTCAGCCTAGGGATGGATAAGGAGCCAACTGAGAGCCTATGGGTCAGGATTAAAGGGAAATTGGGAGCAGGGGACATTACAGTGGGGGTCTGCTACAGGCCACCCGACCAAGAAGACCGAGTGGATGAAGCCCTCTATAGACAGTTAGGGGCAGCATCATGCTCACAGACCCTGGTTCTCATGTGTGACTTCAACCACTCCAACATCTGTTGGAAGGGTAACACAGCCAGGCATAGGCAATCCAGGAGGTTCTTGGATTGCATTGATGACAACTTCCTTCTCCAAGTGGTTGAGGAGCCAACAAGGAGAGGAGCTATGCTGGATCTTGTTCTTGCCAACAAGGAGGGGCTGGTAGACAGTGTCAAACTCAAGGGTAGCCTGGGCTGTAGTGATCATGAAATGGTTGAGTTTGAGATCCTCGAGGCAGCGAGGAAGGTGCACAGCAGGCTGACCACCCTTGACTTTGGGAGAGCTGACTTTGGCCTCTTGAAGAATCTGCTTGGTGTGGTGCCATGGGATGAAGCGCTGGAGGGAAGGGGGGTCCAAGAAAGTTGGTTAATATACAAGGACCACCTCCTCCGAGCTCAGGAGCGATGCATCCTCACAAGGAGGAAGGCAGGCAGAAAAGCCAGGAGGCCTGCATGGATGAACGAGGAGCTCCTGGACATGACCAAAAGGAAAAAGGAGGCCTACAGGGGGTGGAAACAGGGGTGGGTAGCCTGGGAGGTATACAGAGGAATAGTTTGAGCAGCCAGGGATCAGGTTAGACAAGCTAAAGCCCAGATAGAACTAAATCTGGCCAGGGACATTAAGACAAGCAAAAATTCCTTTTTTAAGTATGTCAGTGAGAAAAGAAAGACTAGGGAAAATGTGGGCCCTCTCTGGAAGGAAATGCAAGAACTGGTTACCCAGGACAGAGACAGAGCTGAGGTACTCAATGACTTTTTTGCCTCAGTCTTCACTGGCAAGGACTGCAGCCACACTGCCCATGACGCAGAATGCAGAGATGAGGATTGGCAAAATGGAGAACTGCCCACTGTAGGTGAAGAGCAAGTACGAGACCGCCTGAGGAATCTGAAGGTGCCCGAGTCCATGGGACCTGATGAGATACATCCGTGGGTCCTGAGGGAGCTAGCAGATGAAGTCACTAAGCCACTAGCCATCATATTTGAGAAGTTGTGGCGGTCTGGAGAGGTTCCCGATGACTGGAAAAGGGGAAACATAACCCCTATTTTCAAAAAGGGAAACAAGGAAGACCCAGGGAACTACAGGCCAGTCTTTCTCACTTCTGTGCCTGGCAAGATCATGGAGCAGATCCTCTTGGAAACTCTGCTGAGGCACATAGAAAACAAGGAGGTGATTGGTGACAGCCAGCGTTGCTTCACCAAGGGCAAGTCATGCCTGACAAATTTGGCGGCCTTCTATGAAGGGGTTACAGTGGCAGTGGACAAGGGAAGACCAACTGATGTCATCTACCTGGGCTTGTGCAAAGCGTTTAACACTGTCCTACACGATATCCTGGTTTCTAAATTGAAGAGACATGGATTTGACAAATGGACCACTCAGTGGATAAAGAACTGGCTGGACAGTTGCACTCAAAGAGATGTGGTCAATGGCTCAATGTCCAATTGGAGAGCAGTGACAAGTGGCGTTCCTCAGGGGTCGGTACTGGGACCTGTACTGTTCAACATCTTTGACAGCAACACAGACAGTGGGGTCGAGTGCACCCTCAGCAAGTTTGCCGATGATATCAAGCTCTTTGGCGAGGTAGACACGCTGGAGGGGAGGGATGCCATCCAGAGAGACCTGGACAGGCTGCAGAGGTGGGCCCAAGCCAACCTCATGCAGTTCAACAAGGCCAAGTGCAAGGTCTTACCTCTGGGTCGGGGCAATCCCAAGCACAAATACAGGCTCGACGGGGAATGGCTGGAGAGCAGCCCTGAGGAGAAGGACCTGGGGGTGCTGATTGATGAGAAGCTCAACATGAGCTAGCAATGTGTGATCACAGCCCAGAAGGCCAACCATATCCTGGGCTGCATCAGAAGTAGTGTGGCCAGCAGGTCAAAGGAGGTGATTCTGCCCCTCTACTCCACTCTCGTGAGACCACACCTGGAGTACTGCATCCAGCTCTGGAGTCCCCAGCATAAGAAGGACATGGACCTGCTGGAGCGTGTCCAGAGGAGAGCCACGAGGATGATCCGAGGGCTGGAGCACCTCCCCTATGAGGAGAGGCTGAAAGAGTTGGGGCTGTTCAGCCTGGAGAAGAGAAGGCTCTGGGGAGATCTTATTGCGGCCTTCCAGTACCTAACAGGGGCCTACAGGAGAGCTGGGGAAGGACTTTTTACTCGGGCATGTAGCGATAGGACAAGGGGGAATGGCTTTAAACTGGAAGAGGGCAGGTTCAGATTAAACATTAGGAAGAAATTTTTCACTTTGAGGGTGGTAAGGCACTGGAGCAGGTTGCCCAGAGAGGTTGTTGAGGCCCCATCCCTGGAGGTGTTTAAGGCCAGGCTGGATGTGGCCTTGGGCAACCTGGTCTAGTGGGAGGTGTCCCTGCCTATGGCAGGGGGTTTGGAACTCGATGATCTTCAAGGTCCTTTCCAACCTAAACCATTCTATGATTCTATGATTCTATGATTCTATGGTGCTGTGGAAGAATTTATCCATAAAAACTGACTCTGTCCTCCAGGAATTCGAAGCTTTGTTTTAGCATGAGTAAGTATTTTAAAACTGGGTAGTACCACTAACTCATTGATTAATTCAATCCTCCAAATCAATTCATTACATAAGCCTCTGTAATGTTCCTAACGCAGTAGTTGTTCTTCCAAAATACGCAGTGTCCTCCTCTACCCTCCCCCTTCTCCCACTTAATTGACCTTCCCCCACTTTCAAATGAATTTTTTCTCTATTCCTCCATGTTTTTGTAGTATTCCTCTGATTTCCAGCTGTACCTGCTGTTTTTCAGGTGTCATGGTTTCATCTGGGATAGAATTAACTTTCTTACTAGCAGCTCGTATAGTGCTGTGTTTTGGATTTGGGATGGGAAATAGTGTTGATAGCGCACTGGTGTTTTTGGTTGTTGCTAAGCTCTTGAGGCCTTTTCTGCTCCTCACACTGCCCCACAAGCGAGTAGGCTGGGAGTGCACAAGAAGGTGGGAGGAGACACAGCCGGGACATCTGACCCCAACTGACCAAAGGGATATTCCATACCATATGCCGTCATGCTGAGTACATAGAGCTGGGAGAATAAGGAGGAAAAGGTGTGGATGTTTGGAGTGATGGTGTTTGTCTTTGCAAGTGACCATTACGTTTGATGGAGCCCTGCTTTCCTGGAGATGGCTGAACACCTGCCTGCCCATGGGAAGCAGTGAATGGATTCCTTGTTTTGCTTTGCTTGCATGTGCAGCTTTTTTTGCTTTACTTATTAAACTGTCTTTATCTCAACCCACAAGTCTTTTCTCAGTTTTACTCTTGCGATTCTCTTCCCCCATCCCAACTAGGGGGAGTGAGCGAGGAGCTGCGTGGTGCTGGTTGCCGCTGGGGCTAAACCACAACACCAGGGCTCTAAAAATCCTCATCTTCTGAGGTTGTCCCAGGAGTTTCCCCACTGTCCCACCTGCTTCCTATTGAGAAAGCTGCAGTAGTATTCAAGCTATGGTGGGGCAGCAATAAAAACTGCTTCTAGATCCCTGCCTCTTTACTTCTCTTGTGGAGCAACTAGTAGTGCTCAGTCTGCCCTTTGCCCTTCAAACCCTTCCTTAGTTTAATGAAACATAAGAAAGCAGAAGCTGTGCAAAGCACAGAATAGTTTCTGCTGGGGATTAACGGGGACAGGGTGGGCTAGCATCGCCTCATGCAGCAGCGGGCAAGACGGGCTGGCAAGTCTCACTCTGTCCTGGAGTACATGGACAGCTGCATTGAATCCAGGGCAGGCCAGAAGCAGCATCTGGCTTCTGGCACTTGTTTAGGATGCCTCTGTCCATATAGGTCCTTTTTGTCCTTTCTTTGTGGCCTTATGCAAGAAAGCAGTCTTTCCCAACAAGCCTATCTTAGAATGGGAATTAATTAAAATTGACTATTGCTGTGATAGTTTGAAATCTTGTGCTCTGGGGTTGCGTTGTATCTGGAAAACACTTCAGCAATGAACAGGATTGGCTGCATTTTTTTTTTTTCCAAGTGGAAAGAAAAGGTGCACCCATCTTCATATGTGAGATCGGGTCTTGTAGACAGCCAAAACGAAAGTATGACAAAGCCTCTGTTGTCCTGTTGTAGAGCAAAACTGACAACGAACAAGAAATGTTTTGGTAAATGTAAAGCAGGGTCTTTGGAATACGTAATATTTTAATCTCTGTGGGTTTTGAACATCTACATTCTAAGGTTTTCCAATTAAACATAAATCGTGGAACTTCATGGGGAAGAAAAAGGTAACTTTCTGTCTGTGATCTGGATTTCTCAATTTTCCCTTTCTACCAGGGATTAACATTGCACATAGTTTAGCATGAGTGGCCTTACCATTACATTAAATTGATTATAACAGTGTGGGGGATTTAGGGGTGGTACAATGTAGAGTGTTTTATGTGTGCATTTCATGCGTTAGCTTTATCCATGTGGTAATTTTACAAATCTCATTTTGTTTCTATAACTGCATATATTGACAGCAGAAGTATTGATGGTGTTTTAATTTTGGCAAAAAAGCAGGAAAAAAACCCCACAACACTGGAATTATAAAGTTCTATTGGCATGCAGATTTATGAATGTGCTAAATAGAAACAGAAGAATTAATTTAGTAAATGCTTAATGGATAATTCACAAAACAAATTTATGTCTGCCTGAGTGAATTGTTTTATTGACTCTGAATTGTAAGGACAAGCAACATAGACCAAGAAAAAATGAAGAGCAGCACAGTTGTCCCTGTCTGTGCCCTGCAAGGTAGGCTTTACCTTTTTACAGAGCTTTAAAGGGCCTTTAGAAAAAAGGGAATAAAGGATTTTGCTAAGATTAAGTCCTAATGACACTTCATTTTTCCATGGTGCTTTAATTGCTTTTCTTTGCTTTCTGTGGCTTCTTTGCTCTTTCAATGTGATAAGATTTTTTATAATCTTGAAGCAGAGGGAGTCAGCAGCTACAATTAGGGACAAAGTCCCAGACTGCAGTTTCATATTGTTGGGGGAAACGTTTCTTTTCATCACGTTAACTAAGGAAATACTGATTCAGACTTGGTATCTGCTGTGTTGGTCCATTTCTCCTTTATCCAGTTGGGTTTCTCTAGTCTTCTCTTCTAGCAGCAGAGAATCTCCAGAACTCGTGAATGGCAAGGTACAGGAAACTTGAACAGAAACGCACAGATTTGCCACAGCTCCCGTGTGGGTTATGACATGAGCAAGAAAAGTGCTTTAAAGTTACATAAAACGTTTTTTTGTCATGTGTATTGTAAACACAGAAGGAATATTTAATTTGTTTTTAATCCATAAATTTCAACTTCTGCTTCCTGCTAGAAATAGGTTGAATAGAGGCATTCCTACAGTTTTGATAAATTCTGTTTCTTTCTTGGCCTCAGGGCTTTCAAGCCTACTACCAAGCCATAGCCTACACTGTGTTTGGGGCTGACAGTGGGGTTTGGATTCCTGCTTGTCCTTCCTTTGAAGTGTTGTCTGTGTTCTGCCGAAATGCAGAATTCCTGAGGACAGAAGACAATCTCTTCAGCTATTTTGAGTCCCCAAGAAGGTGTACTGAGCATTGTTTGTGGAAATAATAATTGATAAGCTGTGACTGTTTCACAAAGTTGGAACCCTTATACGCTAAAGAAAGAACTGAAGTTTCCCAATTGTCAGGATGCTATCTAAAAACTTAATGCTTATAGTGAAGTCGGAAATGGTAGGAGGAGTAAGGGAAAAGATACCTCTTCTTGCCTCCATGTTTAAGAGAAAGGCTTGTCCAGTTCTTTGAAAGACTGTGGAGATATATAACAGCAAGGGTGGACTGCCCTGAATCCCAAGCCAGGAGAAGCACCCCTTGTGCCAGCCCGACTGAGGTGCTGCAAGGACAGGAGGGCTGAGGAGGGGATGCTTGCACTGACAAGGTTCCCACTGACCAAATCTCAGCTCCCTTCCCATACAGCATCTGGGTCTTCGAACAGCCTGAGACACCTCACTCTTCCATTGTATCATGGAAGGATACTGGCAACTTGGGTTTTGAATCCTGCTTTAGTGGCCATGTGTCTGAAGCGTAGATGTCCATGGCCTAATATGTCGTATACTCAAAGCCCTGAGTAGATTTTGCCCATAGTTTCTGAAAGTTTCCAACATTTCTAATCCCTATTTTATGATGAATCTTGTCCTATATCAAAATACAGTGACAAAGAATTCTGTTCTTGCCAACCAAATTTACAAGGGTCACTCATGTTGCATTAAAGGAGTTGCACAATTTAAATGTGATTATAGTATGCTGTTTTTATAATTCGCACTATCTAAGCTTATTCATATAAGCCAGCCTCCTAGTGCTCTGAATCACATTTGATCAGCAAGGCAGGAAATTTACATGCACTAAATGGCTACACTTTACAAAAGGTGGCTAATTATTGGGAAAAAAAATCCTTTTACATTTATTGTTCATAGAGAGCTTGGTTGGGCATTAATATGGCTATAATTTGCAAAGCTAAAAAATTTCATTGCAATTTAATAGATTCACGTCCAATTGTTTCTAAGTGCCCCTATACTTTTCTTGTAGCAGGAGGGATTGTTACTATGAAAACTGATGAATCTCACTTTGTGAGAAGGTAGGTGAGGTGACATTTTAAGGTTGAAACCAGCAATTGTAATTTGGAATCAATACTTTATGCCCTAGAATAATGCAAGGTACTGTTCTGTCCTAATTGGCTGGAAGCTAAAATGTTAATGCCAACCCAGCAGATGTATCCCCAGCCTGTAGTTTCCCATGAAGATTTGGTTTGCAAATAGATGACTTGCTATTTATGGGTAAAGTAAAGCCTAATTGTGAGTCTTCACAGTAGCAGGAGCTGCAATGACTGTGACTTTAAGGGAAGTGACTGGCTGATCACACTGATGCCGTAGGGCATACTAATGAGCTGCATCAATGTATCTTTTCCAATATGTGAAAATCTTCAATAATCAGCAGAATGTAGACAGTAAATATCCCATTGTTTTTCATAGTGAAGTGTTGCAAAATCAGAGAAATATGGCAAACTCTAATTGGATTGAAAACAATGATTTCATCTCAAATAGATTTCTGATTACAAACTAATATAATCCAGTGATGTCCCAAGTAATAACTGAAATGCACAGATGGTGCCAAATTGAAAGACTAAGTGACTGAAAGTGTTGACATGGTAGATTAAAAATCCATCCTAAAAGTATTTGTATTTCAGTGTGCGTTTCCGCGTTTCACCTCCTATCCAGACTACCAGTTTTCATAGTTGTGTGGCATTTCCTCCTATTTTCAGTCCAGCCAACGTTACACTTAAAGGCTTTTTCTTTTGGGCAAGAAGAAAGCACAGTTTATTTATTACTAAAGCCAAGAATTTATTGTTAGTGTAATTGAAGTCTTGAGAGTTTGATCATTATTAGTCCAGATCTAATTGCTGCAGAACAAGAAAGAATAATAATGCAGTTAAAATTGCTATACACAGGCACACACACACTTAGTTGCTACCCCTTTTCTGGCATTATGCTCACGCTGCCACTGCTAATCTGGATCCTAGTCAGTGGGTTCATTCTGGTGGTGGCAGGTGTGTAGGGGGTGACAATGAGTTGTCATCATCTGGAGTCCTTTGCCAGGAGGAATATGATGCTGAATATGTTGGTGTTTTCTTCTTCCTAAGATTGACTTCGGATCATTTTTTATCTTTGTTAACAGGCTTTCACATCTTTCTTTCTCTTTGTTGGTCTGCTGTTCCAGGTTACATCTAAATCTACTATATACTTTATGTATATTAGATATTATTTCTTTGTTACTGCTAAAACCAGTTTTGTCTGTCTCAAGAGCTGCACATTTTTAACTGACCATGACTGAGCTGTTTAAAGCTGTGGGGGTCTCCAGTGCCAAGCCTGGGCCCCCTCTCTTGTCTTTCTGTGCCGATACACCTCTATGCCGCATCCTGTGTCTCCAGTTTCCAAGGCCTCTTCTGTTGTACCGGCCCTGTAATTCTCTACACTACGTTACTGTGCTAGAGTCATAAATATTTCATTTTATAGCATAACTGCTTGTTACTGCTTTCTGTGTGAAACTGTGGTTGTACCACACAAAGATAAACAAAAGTGAAACAAATTGGCCGTAGATACCTGATCAATTGGAGGAACTGCTGTCACAGCTAAATTGAGTAAGACAAAGCTAAAGTCAGGTCAAGAGAAATCTGGACAGAGCAGACCTGACAAGCTTCAGTCCTGAGTCCTTGTAAACTCAGTACAAAGTTTACAGCCTGCTATGAGCAATGGCAATGCCATATGACAGGGCTACATGGTTTTACTAATCATGGATGAACTGTGTTAAAGGTACAGAGATTTAATATTGCCTTTGGGGAGGGACTGTGTTGCCTCCACCATGGTGATGAGCATTATTAAAAAGCTGTTCTCCCTTCTGTTGCACCTTGAATTTATGCAGTTCGTTTAAGTTGCAACACTTGGCTGAGAGACAAGAATTTAAATTTGGTTGGTTTTGAAAATTAGGAAATGCACAAAACCAATTAAAATTATATCCTGTGATGTCCTACAAGCCACAAGTATGCTTCTGATGAGAAGCACCTCTGAGTCTGTCACTAAATGACCTTCCCCATTTAGCAGTGGTCCCACATAATCTTTTTTAAACCTTTTGCTGTTAAAGTGGTAGCAGAACTTCTGCTTGTCCTTGACGTCCCTAGCAAATGTCATCTCCAACTTATCTTTGAGTTCTCTAAGACTGTGCTTACCTGCCTTAGCAATGTTTTAAATTTCTACTTTTAACCTTGTCTAGCCAAGCTGAATACCAGATATGTCTGTCTATTTTCCTAAGAACCAGAATAGACTGTTCCTCCCCTCGGAGGATGCTCTCCTCAAAGACCTGACAGCTTGCTTGAACTCCTTACCCTTCAGAGCCACCTTTCATGGGATCTCTCTAATCAGTTTCCCGAACAGGCTGAAGTCTGCTCACCTGAAGTCTAGGGTTTGCACTCTGGTACTCTCCTTCCTCACTTCTCCCAGAATTTTGAACTCCGCTGCTTAATGGTCACTACAGCCAAGGCTGTCACTTCATTGTTTGTGAATAGAAGATCCAGCTGTGTGTCACTCCTGGTTTGGCCATTCTGTACCTCTGTCAGGAAGTTACCTCACCCTCCAGAAATCTCCTGGATTGCTTTTGTCCCTTCCGAGAGAGGTCAAGGAGAATAAAGTCTTCCCTAAGAACCAGGATCTGTGATAAAAAGACTTTCTGAAGTTGTTTAGAGAAGACCTTGTCCTCTTTTTTACCCTGGTGAGGTGGTTTGTACCAAACTCCCCTCACAAGGTCTCCCTTTCTGATGTCTCCTCTTCAGATGGATGTAAGCTGTGTGAGGGGAGAGTAGTGGGTTATCAGGAGATAAGTAGTATATCTAATGGGTATATGAGCTGGCAACAGGTGGTCATACCAACCAGTGGGCTGGTAAGAGATGTTCATAAAGCTAGTTGCCTGCCTGCCAACAGAGGTACAGCATTTCAAGTAAGCATTTCAAGTGTGTTGGTGGAAAAAGATCTGTTTCTATCAAGAAATTATTCGAGCTTTTATTGAAACCTTTTGGTCTGAAACTGAAATCTTTTTGGTTTCCACTCCAACTTTCTAATCTTTTTTTTTATAAAAAGTTGATGCTTTCTGCCAGAAAGGACTTTGGTTTCCAAACAGCTCTGATAGGCATCAGAGCACAGAATACTGTTTAGTTTGAATGGCAATAAAAGCAGCTTGCATGTAAAGGTATCGGGGACTGTCCTCTGACGGCGTATTTTCTGGACATAAAATGCCAGTGGTTCATTATGCAGGAGAAGGCAATGCATTTTGGAAGTATATTGGTGATAAGTGTTCAATTAACATTTGCTCAAATAGAACTCTGCTTTTTTATGACCCTTTCAATAAACTTTGATAACTCCTATGAACAGAGCAGAAAAATGATAGCTGAAAGTTTTACCATGTTTAACTCAACCGCAAGCCAATTCTGAAATGTTTGAAATTTGTCTTTCTCTGTAAGAAAGGTGCTAAAATTTAAAACTGTTTAATGTTTTACTAATTTTCTTTCTTAACATTTTTTTTTCATCCACCCAGCTTTGTCAGTTCTCCCCTGCACCCAAATGTCACTTTATGTAGTACTTGAGAATATGGCTGTCAGTGCATTGAAAACATGAAACATGAATCTCACCCCTATGGAGCTAACATTAATACGAATTCATGTAAGCTAGCTGCAAAGTACTTTTCATGCCAAAAAAGAAAAAAAAAGAGAGAAAGAAAAAAGAAAAGCGTGTATCTTAGTGACATTTTTCATAGAAACAAACCCGTTTTCAAGCTTGACCAAAATGTGAAAGTGATAGTGGTTTTGCATTTCATTATGAACATTTCAAACACATCTGATTTCTACGCATGCTATGATTGCTAATGTGTGAAGTCACTTAATTAAGTATACATTTTAACCCTTCTTTTCTCTGAGAAGTGCTCGTGAGAAATTAAGCTTTGAAACTGAAACAAAGCCACAGCCAGCATATATAGTTACCCTATTGCTGGAAAACAGGCAAAAATTACTGTTGGATTATTCATTTTCTCTTTTGTTTATCCTAAATAAAAAGAATTTTTTATCCAGTTATGACTATTGTATATTCTTCAGCAGATGCTAGGCGTGAAGGTCAGAGATAAATTCTTCCTGCTGTGATGTTTTCTGGGCCCTGAAATCACATATAATGTTCATTTTCTTTGCATTATTTTGTGATGTTACTTGGTTGAGCTAAAGATTGATTCGAGATTATCTTTGTTGGGTGCAGGGAATTGAGAGAAAGGGAAAGAAGTGCATTTTTCTAACTCATAGCTGAAGGGACTTGCAGATTTGGCCTTGGTATTCTTTTTTTTTTATTGAAAATCTTTCCAGAGAGGCGGGGGAGAGTGCCTGTGCTGCCACGTTTATGGTGAAGGAGAGTGGGTGGAGGCTTCTGGAAAGAATGGGGTTTATTTTTATTAGCCTCTGCTACTTTCTCGCTTGAACCAGAAATAACAGCATCCTAAAATCAGATTCCTAATGACTTCAAAAGGCTTTGAATTGGGCTGTCGTATAGTTGTTTTCTGAATTTGATCCTTGCGACTGAAGAGGCATTCCAGACCAGCGACTACAAACCCTACGCAGCTGCTGCCGAGCAGCTGTGCCGTAACCTTACATGGCTCCGTGACATGGCTGACGCAAGTATCGCTCGCCTGTGCCTGATCTGCCATTGCAAGTGACTTCAAAGTTGTGTTTGAGTCTTTAATGGGAGTTGGAGGTCACCAAAATGTACCTCTTTGACTTCCTTGTCAGTGAACTCTAGACAGCAACATTATTCCTTTCAGAGAGAGGGGAAAGGGTAGGATGGGTGTTCGTGGCAGTGTTTCTGCAGTCTCTCTTAACCGAGCAGTTAGTGCTGATGGTTTCCAGCGTGAGAGCGTGGTGGGAGATTGAGCGGGGGGAAAAACTATACAGTGGGGCTGTCATCTCCTGGTTGTGGTTGTATGTATGCAGTCAGGGGGTAAACACAAGGTCTGGGAGGCCGTATGAGGCATGGTACAAGGACTTTTTACTTTGTTTTCCACCACTTTCGCATACTTGCACAGGAATTAGACAAAATCCTGCTACTGTCAGTTAAGTCAAAGCCTGTTTCAGCTTGCTGCCACAGTGTGATTCTGCCTCCTACAGCATGCATTGGCTCCTAGGACATATATAGCATCTGAAGAAGGACATAGCAGAGGTACTCAGACAAGTATGTCCCAAAGGAACTGCACCTCCTTCCAACATAAAATATCTTATGCTGCTCCTGACAGCTTTTTCTTAGTTAACAGGGCCTAAAATCTCTTGTCCAGCTATGAGAGTATTTTCCTCTGAGCAAATATTGTAGATGAAAGCTGCAAAATCTCCCTCGGGGAAGCCACACATGACGTATAACATAGGGTTGTACTGGGGGTCTGTCTGGGAAGAGGACATTAATATTAAGAGCGGTGTGAGGTCCTCAGGACTGTCTGTGTTGCATCAAGAGCTATGGCGCATCCTGGTAGCCACACAGATTAGGGAAGCTACCAAGTTGTTTAAAGATCATGGTCCCTGCTTTCTTCTGACTGTGACGTCTCAGAGGCTCAGCTCTTTGAATGCATCTCAGATATCTTCTGGGGATGAGGCAGTTTCCTTACCCACCAGAGTCAACACTGAGTAAGTCCTGTAAACTGTGATATCAGTTTTGACAGCCTGGCTCTAAACAACCATAGGAAGCTCTCAGGCTCTTAATCTCAGTATGACGTCTTTATCGCTGTTTTCATATAAGAGAGCAAGGTGCCTAATATTTTATGAGAATTAATATGATTTTACAAAATACTGCGCCTCTTTCATACCGGAGCTTTGCACAGATGCCTTTTAATGTAAGAAACTCTAGTCCTATGCAGATTCTTGTCACAGATGTCTGACCAACTAGTAGAATTACTCAGATATTTACCATTACATATAGCTGAAAGTTTTACTGGATAACAAAGTCGCTCCCAGTAATTCAAAATCCTGCCTTTTGGTGACAGAGTACTATGAACAAATATGGAGGAAAATAAACCAAACCAAGAAACTTAACTGAGTGTTACCACTAGATCAAGACCTTAAATAGTTACTGAGAATAATTCTTCTCTGTGAATAAGCCATTGTATTGGAAGGGATGTTTTTCTTTTAACTTTGCAGTATGTGAGTTCCAAAAGGGTTATTACTTTTCAGGCTTACAGTAGTTGTTTCTTTGCCTATCGGTAATTCTGAGCCTGTTTAAGTGGACCTCTTAATGAAGGCAGCCCATAATAAGTCATATCAGCCACAGAACTTTTTAAGAGAGAAGCAAAGCAACCAGCAAGACTAAGCAAAAACGCCTTCCAGAGCAAAGATATTTTTGCATAATGCAGATTTGACAGTGCTGGAGTCTCAACATGTATATTATTCCTGAAAAATAATTTAAGCAAAATAAAAGTGCCCAAATTTGAAAGTGTATTAAAAATGAACATTTAAAAAACTTGAGTCCAGTGAAAGACTTCTGTGAGCTGTGTGTAAATTAGTTTTCTCATCTCTGGTGTATATCTCGATGTTATGGTTGGTTTGCTGGTTTTGCATTATCACTAGTTTAGATCGAGTTTATCTATGCACGATTGAGACTATAACAATTGCTTCATGTTAGCAATACTAACAGGGCCACATTAAGTCATTTAGAAGTTGAGATCACTTCACTGAAAAATCATGGCAATGATAGCAGGGGCAGACTCTCTTTTGGGGTATTTGTTGGCTGTGAACTCATATTAGAGTGATCAAGCAGATCTTAGCTTGGTGCCTTGAAATCCACAATTTTACTGTGGACACAAATACCACAAGATACAGCTGTACCTGTTTATAAATTACACTTGTAGAATATTGTTCCCCTGATTGCAAAGGCGGACTTCAAATTGGTTAAGCTAAGCTTCTAGATAATGGGAGATATTTTATTACAAAGGAAGGGTACATGAGTTCTACCTCAATTATATGAAACACAGTGGTTTTGTGAGAAGTTTCAAATAAACTGAATTTTAATGTAGAACTTTTTTTCTTAATAATGAAATATTCCAGCTGCATCATATCCCTGGTACCAACCCCTGACAATTTGTTTCCTAACGAAGCTAAGAGATGCTTAACATACCAGTTCCCTTTGAATAACCATACTAATTCTAAAAACGGTTGCTTTGTGTGCTATTTCTGCCCTACCATAAATGATATCAGTCCTTCAGCATCTTCCCAACTGTGGAATGTTTTTTCTTTTTGTTCTTTTTTCCTTTGGCTTCAATGATTTGTTTCATTCCTGTATAACAAATAGATTTCTGAGCTTCTCTCCAGGACTTTTTAAAATGCCAATTGATGTACTTATTGTCCTCAATCAACACAAGACCTCACACCTTTCTTTTAAGAAGGAATTTTTTCTCTTAGACTGTCTGGGTTTTTTATCTAATTGTTATTCCCTTCTTGTTTTCTTAGTGCTTACACTCTTGCAATTTATTCATAAGTAATTTCTTATAATAGATTGTACTCTTGTTACTTTCCTTCCATCCATAATATTACATTCTGTTCCTCTCTCCCTCCTTCCTGTCTTCTCTCTCCCTCTCTTGTTTTTTGGTTGGGTTTTTTTTTTTTTTTTTGGTAACTGACATGCTGAATTTCAATATCGCTGGTTAAATTAAACCATACCAAATGTGAACCTGTAGTGACACAATAGTAGTCATTTTTGTGCCAGCCATGTTCAATCACTGCATTTCTGCATTCTTTGGTATTTATCTATTTAAAACCCTCATTAGCATAGAAATGAGCATCTCTCATTTCCTGCTATCCCTCATCAGATACAAAGGTGTCTCAATTTTACAAGAAGGACATGAAGTTTTAGGATAGATTACAAGGTTTGACAAGAGCATGCAGTGAACCTGTGCTTTAGATAAGGATTGTATTTTGATGTCCAGAATCACAGTTTTTGTTTATTATTCAAATCTGTCCTATTCAACCCAAACAACTAAGTAGACACTGTGCTATGAGGGGGCTATTTGGTGGGGACATCATCAGCTAAAAGCAAAGTATTGTAGAGACAGTAACAGCTGGCTATGATGGACAAAAAGTTATCAAAACTTACCCACTCTCCTGGACTAAGTGTTTTAAAAACATGCAATTCAGGTAAATATCAATGTATTCACAGCTGTTGCTTCTATATTGGTGTTCTGTAATGTCTAAAAGACAAACAAGCCAATACAGAATCTCACTAAGCACTGGGATATGAGCTTACAATTATGTAAACGGATAAAAAATGTGAGCATTTCTATATATACTGGTGTTACTTTTTTCTTTATCAAATGAGCTACCAGACTCTAGATCTTACTTAATAATTTTGCAAAAATTATTTGGCTTCGGGATGCTAACTCCTTTATATTCTGGAGCTGTGCAAGCTTCCTTATATTCTGGAGGTTGTGTAACACCAAGCTGTTGGTGTGACAGGGCAATCCTGAAAGAGAAAAAAATCTTAAGTAAATGTCAAAAAAACCCTTTATCCCCAGTTAATGTCTAGAATCTAGCGTGGATCATGTTTTATATCTGAAAAGGTCCGTTTCACAATAAGTGATCTAAGACATGAAAGAACAAGGGTAAAACCACTGATGGGGTTCTCATTAGACTTGGAGGGAAGCTGTCAGCCTAGGGGGAATCTAAGGCTGTCATCAGTGGCGTAACCTCTCCTAGTAAAGGCAGCTGTGGCTAGTTTAAAGCCAGCTAAACTCACGGTACAAATTAGTCTTCTGGTCATGAATGGTGTCAGAGTGGGAGCTGTAAGGATTGGAAGAGACTCCTGTGTAATTTAAATTGCTGAACGGTGCTAGGGTTGATGGTCAACTCTGTAGCAGGAAGCTTCAGAGAGCAACTTGAGCTCAACTAGCACAAACTTCTGAGAGCTAAGGACTTTGCCTCTATGGTTTGCTCAGTTGCTCTTTTGCTGCAACCTATTGTTTAGTCTTTTGTGACTGGCTTCCAAGGTTGTGTCCTATGTCCACTTTGTTACGTCTTTGGAGGCCTCCAGGATTTGTGAGGCGATCCCCTAAGAGGCTTGGCAGAGAAGGCAGACTGGTCAGCCAGAGCACCTGAAGTAGCAGTAAGCAGTGAAAAGAGCAAGAGAGACCTTTCAAATGACAGTTGCCCAAAAATGTTGAAGGCGTACATGCATATCTCAATGGAAGGGGGTGTATGGAGCCCAGGCTGAGACAGTGACAGTGCTACAACATATCCCCTTCTATGGGAAACATTGCAGTTTCTCACACTGTACTGCAGCACGGGGCTTGAACAAACCCTCGAATTTCCCCCAGTCTTTGTGGCTGGAAGTCCACTCATATTCTGTGAGCAATCAAGGTTGAGATGAGCAGAGTTCATCTTGTTAGGATTTTGAGAGTGGTAACATCTTGTATTTGTTACCTCTGGGCGTCCCTTGGATTTCAAGGCATTCCTACTGCAGACTGTATTTCATGAATAACAGCTCTCTTCAGAAATATCACTACGAATCATTTTCTCAGGCAACTTTGAATGTAGTTTTAGGGACTCAGGTCAGATACTACTGCTAGAAAGCTCATCTGTTGTGAGCTGCAGTAAAGAAAGCATGAAAACTCTGTATCTGACCAGGGAAAATCTTCCACCACCTGCACCAACTCTGTCAGCAACAGCCAATGTTGCGCTGGGCGAGTCACATCACCTCTTGCAATAGCATGACGGTGCGAACCATCTTTGCACGAGGAGTGTTTCTGCTCTCCATGTGTAGGCTATTCCTCTTGTAGTAGTAACATACAACAACTTTGCCCAATGGAGGTGACATAGAAGTTTAAGTGTAGAATCACAGGTGGTCCCAAACATTCCCTGAATTTCGGCAGGGATCTGAATTTGAACTATTTGTCATTGCATGATGGTGAGACATCTAAGGTGAATTCCTGCCCACGATGAAGTCAGTCACAATGTTTGCTGGGTTTAGGATTTCTCACAGTTTGTTTGTTTGTTTGTTTTGCCAAACCAAAGACCTTTTTCTGTGGGTTTTTGGCTTTGGGTGTGGGGTTTTTTGTTTGTTTGGGTGGGGTTTTTTTTGGGGGTGGGGGGTGGGTGGGTGCTTTCATCAAGAAGCTTAATAACAGAATGAATTGGACCCCCAGTCTTTACTCTTTTTTGAGGTTCCACTAAGTCCCCTGAGATGTTGCTTTTTAGTTGTTTTGACAGTACCCATCTGAAACTCAAGTTTCGCTTGTTTTCAACTGTAAAAATACTTGCTTTTGATCCTCTACTTTCATTTTCTTGTTGTTGAACTTTTTGAAAATACAATATAGCAGAGTCTACATGAGAATTGAAATTGCTTACAGAGAATTTTACAGTAAATTGATATCTAGAAATACTGTATTGCTGAGAAATAGTTATTTATCTTGGGATCAGGGCAGATATGATAAAGATATGAAACATAATCATCAAAATTCTATACCTCAGGCCAATTTCAGTTCAAGGCTAAATAGGAACAAATCACACCAACTTTTTGGAGAATGACATTGCTTTACACTAGGCGTGTTTTTATTCAGATGCACTTTCTAGTAACATGCAGCATACATTGCCTATAAAATTTTTCAGAAAAATGTTAGATTTCTCTGCAGCATAGCTCAGAAAATGAAGCCCTGTGGATTCTATCTGTGCAAACACAGACTTTATTATGGCATATATTCTTTGACAAGGCAAATATTTACCTATAATGCACATCTCTCTAACTCTGAAAAGCACTAGCACGCCTATAATCAAAGTTTGACTTGAAATCTGCCTCCCACCAGATAATCTGAAGAAATACTTCTGATGGAGGGTTGTGTGTATGATTTACATACTTTCTTTATTGTAAAAATACGATGCCACTACTATCTCTGTTGTCCAAGGTATCCAAAGTTTTTCACCTGCTGATAATTTTCAGAATCAGTTTCTGGAAACTCTGCAGTTTCCCCAGTCAGGACGTCACCTACTTCTATATTCTGTTGTTTTATAGTGGAACGGGAGGAAGTGTTATTCATATTCCTGAAAAACAAATATCAGGCTCCAGTCCTAAAAAGTCTCTTAAGAGTGGCTGTTTTCACTAACCTATACTCATCTAAATGTATGTATGAATATGTTTGAAGTTGTCTGTGGCATGGTACCTCTGTATACTATCACTATTATTACCATTATACTGTTATTTCAAGTCCAGGTCTGCAAATGGATGTCAGGGTGGATAGATTCATGGTAGATACAGTCTAGGGGCCTAATTCTTAAGAGATTCACAATACCCCTAGATTACACACCTGCCTTCCCCTCCCTTCTCCCTCCTCCCCCCCCAACATATTTACAGAATATCTGTGTTCACATACACTGTGGCTTGCCAAGTTCTTCAGCTTGCTGCATGTCTTCTACCTAAGAAGAGATGAATTTGAGGGACGTGCTGTCTTTCAAGAGTGTACATCTTTGAAGAGTGTACCGGAGGAAGACAGCTTTTGTTCACCGTAGCCTGAGAAACAACTAGGAAGTGCCAAGGGGCTTAAACCCTCATCTCTCGTACCCATAAAAAGTATTCTAGCTACAGGACACATCTTTGCAAACTAAATTGAGCCAAGGGACTGCAAGAGGTGCAAGATCAGTTTGGACCTGAGAGGTAGTAATCCTGAGGGAGCCTGGCTGACACCTTGGTGCCTGGGGGCAAGAGGAGCACTGCTGGCAGCGGGGCTGATGATCTGTGTTTGACACATTATCTGTGTTTTGCTTCAAGTTTCTTGAAGAGAATCCAGCTGTGGGATGCAGGGTTTTAGGTGGAACAAAATCCACTGAGACCCAAGTTTAATGGTCTTCACATCTAGGTTTCTGTTTCAGATCGGTTGGGGCAGAGCTGCCAAACTGTCAATAGTTGAGTGCCAGCATTTCTATGAGACTTACAAGAAAACAAACAGTTGCTAGCAGCAAAGATTTTTGTCTTTAACAATTCTCTAGACTTTTGCAATATGACTCAAAGGTCTGGCTTCTGCTTACTGCAATTTTATTCTGTTGGAACTCTGTAGTCTTTATAGCAGTAACTCCTGATTTACAACAGTGCAGGGATTACCAGAAATAAGACTTGATGTTCTCTGATGGAAAAGCCTTATCGAGTTTAATGGCATATAATAAGATTTCCTTGGTTTTCTTTCTTTTTTTTTTTTCTTTCTTCTTATTCCCTTTATTTTACTAATTGAATCCAATCTGAAGAGACGGTTAGAAAAAATCGCTACGCTTTTTGTAGGGGTGACTAGTCTTTATCAAATTCTCATAGACTTAGATAAAGAGTGCTTTTTTGGTCTGAATCCCTTGAAAATTCTGTAAGATTTTATTTAAAAAGTTGATAAAGTTTATTTCTGATCAGTTTTTGCCATTGCAGAGTGCTCAATACATACTGTTTCAACTGCAACACTGAGGCATTACAAAGCAACACTCTGCAAGCCTGGATTTTGTTCTTATTTAAAGTACCATAAATGTCACCTTTTCAGTGGCTTTCTTCCTTATTTACATCAGTGTAAATGAGATGTGATTCAGTCTTGGACTGTGTCTTGAGGAATTGTTTTCCTCTAGCTTAGATGTTCTATTAAATTGAGGGCTAATAGAATATCAGGCTTGCTAAGCAAACAAGAAATGAGTATTTTTAGGTCTGAGCACATGAATTTCCCTAAAATTGCTGCCAAAATAAATCTCCCAAAACAAATGATTTATGAATTCACTCAAACAAAATGGATTATTCAAATAATTACTTAGTAATAGAGGAAGTTTGAGCAATAATACTTCTAATAATGAAGCTGCCCACAGATCCTGATGCTTAGGAAGATTAGGAGGGATTAAGACAGATTCTTTCTCATTCTTTCAGCTCTGCCACCATCCTGCTGAAAACGTGAAGGGTTGTATGTGCATTAAATGATGAAAGAGAGGGAATGGTTTTTTAGGGGACAGTAAAGTTAGGGCTGCAGTTTAGTACAGTTTAAGCTCAGTGGAATGCAAGCATGTAGGTTATGCTTTTAAAGGTACAGGCTTAATTCACTGATGTAAATCCGTGCTAATTAGTTCTGAGAAAGTCTGGAAACATTAGACAGAGGAGGGGGAGGATTAAACATCCTTTTTTTTTCCTGTTCTTTTTTTTTTTTAATTTGAGGGTTCTACAAGCTCATAAGCCTAAGGGGATCTTAAATATGTCCAAACGCAGATCTCCAAAGCAATTAAGGCACTTAAACTTTGTGCATCATTCCTTCTTTGCAGGTAGCCTGCTTTAGATAAAAGAAGGAAATGTCCAAGTGTAAGTGTTTTAATGCTGGTAATTCCCAAGTGTTTTTTCCATCCATAGCCTAGTAACTATTTCACGCAATTCTTCATGGCTTATTCCCCCTTTTCTGGATTTCAAATTTCTGGTGACCAAACAAGAAAAGGCTGGCTCTTGTCTTCATTCCTTTCAGTGAAGCTGAATAGGTGTAAGAACAGTCGCTTATAAAATTGCAAATGTAACAGTAAATCAAACTAAGCTGCAATGATTTCAATAGTGTAGTGTTCCTGCATGACAATAATAGAGAGCTCTGAGTCGCAGCTCATAACTGTGATGAGTCTAGTATTAAAAAAAATATAAAGGGAAAGACCTTGGAATAGAGAGAGATAGAGCTCTGCAGACTTTTTTTATTCCATTGCTTACTAAATAATTACCTAACCAACCATTAAAAAAAAAAAAATAAAATCTCCACCCAAACTTGCCAGGGATGTCACATTTTTCACAAGATGCTGATATGCCCAGTTAACCTTGTAAATAGGATGGCTTGTTAATAGATCTGGAGAGAAACTTCTTTTG
The DNA here is from genome assembly GCF_965231255.1 of Vanellus vanellus. NCBI lineage: Eukaryota > Metazoa > Chordata > Aves > Charadriiformes > Charadriidae > Vanellus > Vanellus vanellus. The sequence continues at coordinate 97,328,260 of NC_138905.1, forward strand.
TAGACTCTATTCTAAACAGGACCCGTAACATCTCAAAGTCACCCATCACTTCTCACTACCAAATCCTGATTGCTAACTTTAAGTCACATTTTCAATAGATGTGTTGGCATCTGATGGGTGGATCTGAGAAAACTGAAGTGTTGAGGACATGTACTATCCAGTCAAATACTTTTTCTGACCATGCGGTGCCTTCCAAGGCGATTAGTGGAGTAGCAGAAATTGCTCCAGCAGTCACCACAAGGGACACTCAGTTGCTGTGGCACCAAAAGCGACTGGGAGATGTAGTTGAGGCAGCAGTGTGTAGGAAGCGCTGGTAAGAAGGACAGGTGTTTCTCTCCGGAGGCAGCAGGAACACTGACTGTAGATATTATTGTGCATTTGGCATTGAGACCAATCTGAGACATCCAGACTGATACAGCAGCCCTGACAGGTATCCCTTCCCTCTCACTCCTTTCTGTGACTGTCATCTTACTTAGTACACAGACTTGTCTGCTCCAGAGCTGAATCAGGGATAACTGTACCGATGAACAGGTGCAACATTATCCAACTGTGCTGCAACTATCCAACTGTACTACAGCTGTTGTAAAACCGGTTCCTATCTGTAAGATCCTGTGTGTCATTTACAGCAAGGTGTGCGGTAAGGATGTAGAGGACTGAAGAAGAGACTGAAGAAGAGTTAAAGGATACTGAAAGCTCCCTAAAGAAATAGATTCTCACCTTATCTCTGTCAACTCTTGGGTAGCTCCATGACGACCCAAGTCATTTAACCCAAACCTGTCAGATGTAGCCAGTAGTTAGCATGCATCTTTAGAGTACCCATGCTGCAGATGGGTCAGGATCCTGTTGTGACATACACAGCACTGTGGAGTGTGCTCCAGAGGCATTCTGAAAAATTAGGCTATAAATATCTTACATGAGATGCCAAGACCTAGTAAGTGCCACCTACAGCTCAACTTCTTGTGGAAACAATCATCTTACAGGGATGTTTGAAGATCTATTTTTATGTTATGAAGCATTTACATTTTATATCTGGGTGTACCGGGCTTGTCAGGTCTTCCTGAGTATGGCTGGAATTAGACTTCCTTATGGAGAAGGGAGTAGTGTCTAGCATCCTCCAGAGAGGTGGAGAAGGGCATGTCCATCTGAAGGTTTGCTGTGTGTCAGGAGGTGGGTCACAGGCTCAGGTAGTGGCAAATCAGGGCATGCAGAAATCTCTCTCTGCCCTTGGCAATCTGGCTGTGCTCCCTGGTCCTTTTTCCTGAGGAGGAGACTAATGGAAAGATTCAAGAGAACCGTGATCTTTACTCACATCTCTCCTCGCAGTGGGTAGCAACAGGGTTAGATCCAGAGGCCCCTGTTCTCTCTTGGCAAAATCTGGCTAAGTGGCACATGATGTAGTCCCCCATCTTTTGAAGCCTGAGAGCAGGCTTACAAACTCCAGGGAGTGCTGGAGAAATGCTGGGGCCATGGGGGGAAAAGGAGCTGCTGGGAAGATAATGAGGATAAGATTATTGTAATAGCTAGCTGCTCATTAATTGAGCACATTGTATCCTGTGCACTGAACGAGGCAGGATCCTGGGGGAAAAAAATGTCACGTGATTGTGCTTACTGAACATTGCATCATAATGCAACATGTATAGGAAAGTTAGAGGACGTACAGCAGTCTTTAAATGGTGTTTCTTAACTGTGAGTGCCCAGCTATTGTAGTTTTAATGTTCTTTTTAAAACAGCGTATTTTTCTCTAAGCTTTGCAGAGATGCTAAATAGGCTGCTATTTGTAATAACTAGTTAGGAAACTTTTTTCTTTTTTTTTTTTACTATGAAAGAACGGTTTGTTTTCTAAAGGTGGATTTTTCCCCTAAGAAATATTTCTCTCTGGGGAAGAAACACTAGCTGAAGGCAATACTTCATTTGATTTTAACACTTTAAGTTATACTCCTAAGGCCAGCACTGCAGACTCTTCACATAGTCATTACTCCAAATATTCTTTTCCCAAATGTGGTTTTGTGCATCTTCTCCTTCCTGCATTTTAGTCAACCTTAAGATTTCATTTGCATGCTCATTAACAAGCTCATGGTAGAAAAGACAAAGGCATGAAAAAATCCACTGTTTGGTTTACCAAAAAAAGGGAAAAGAAAAAGGAAAAGCTCATATGGGTTTTAGCCAGTGAAGCATGCTTATGTTTTGCACAAGTGCTATCCTTTCAGATTGATTCTTTCTGGACATATAAGTTGAAATTGTAATAACAGACTCACATCTGGCACATATACAATGTCATTGTTTATTTGTTTTCTCAGCAGCAACCAATGCACAGAAATGTTAGAACTGTGTTCATCTAGAACTACTTAGAAAATGCCCATCAAATCTTATAACAAAAGAAACAGGAAAAATACATTTGGGAGGAATTATTCGTAGTTAAACTTTCCTAAACAGTCTATAAAACATTTAGGCAAAATTAGGTATGTCGTAAATGACCCCTGTGTCCTACTGTGTATTATGTTAATGGTCATATAACATCATACAAGGTAACATAAGTTTATAAACTTTAGCTTTGCAGTATTTGCAGAATTAGCTTTGCAGTAAAAAATAAAAATAGTTTGGATGGCTTTGAAGTTGGGGAGTCTTATAAAGAGATTTTTCTTTTTTTTTTGTTGGTAGTTAATAAAACTATATTCTTTGTAGAGATATATTGTATTTGAACCATAGGGACGTTCTAAATGTGTTAAAATGTGTGAAGATTGCTGGCTTTCATTTAAAACTCTTAACCTGATGTGGGCGAAAAGAACAGAGAATTATTGAATATTTTTTTCACATAAATGCATATGAAGTGAGACTGTCAATTTTTACACAGCTCAATAAAAGACTTCCTCCCAAATACCATTATCACATTCTGAGCATCAAGCAAATACCAAAATTAGCACTTGGGTCTAGTGTGCAGAGGCAGAGCATACTTACTAAAAGTCTACATAATTGCACAGCATGAAAATAATGAACCCCTTAAACTGGTCAAGTGTGAAAATACTTTTTTAATGGAAGCATTGTTTTAAATGTTAGCAATAAACCTGAAGAAAAACTGTCCTTCTTATTTCAGTGTCTGGACTCTTATTAAAAGCTTTGCTTCTCTGTAAGTAGCAAAACTAATTCTCTCACCTTGGGCTCATTCAATAAGCTAATCCAGTGATCTAGAAATGAAATGTCATATACAGCAGTTCATCCTGTTTCCTCAGTCTCTGCCGAGTGTCTATGGGTTAACGTGTTGTGGTTAAGATTTGCTCTGTCATCATGTAAATTCTATAAATTGTCGCAGTTCTCACTTCCCATGCTTGTTAAATAAGCCAATACTACCAAGTTCCCAGTACTTCCTTCTCTTACAAGCTGTTGAGTACATTCTCGGGGAATGTAATTATCGTATCAATGAAGAGGAAAAAGTGCATATTAAATTATTGGCTTTTCTCCTGTGTATGCCATAAAAACATATGGACAGCACCATCTGTGTTTTTATGACCACAGATCTGTATGTTTATTGGGTTTTATCTGGAGATCAGTGTCATTTGAACCTAGATCTGTCATCAGAGCTTACATCCAAAATTCTGGCTTCAGCCCATGTATACATCATGTTACAGCTCTAGCTTGTCCTGCAAATGCGAAGGCCAGCAATGTGTCTGCTCCCTTCTGCAGACCTGCATCTCTAGCAAATGAGCTGTATGGAAAGGGTACAGTTTGGTGATTCAAAGCTACCTACTTTGGAGATCTAATTTCGTAGCTATTTTTGTGCCTATGGGGAAATTTATGTCAGTTAACTCTTCAAATTTTTCTTCTGCGAAACAATGATAGTAATATCTATCTAGCAGGACGGTTGATAGCGTTAATTGTGCAACGAATAAGCAGTAAGTGCTGTATGTAGCTTGTAGACAGTAGTAGCAAATGTTCAGTCTTTAATGCCTTGGTCTTAATTTCATGAAGTTTCTCTTAAGACTGTGCAGGGCTCCTCCACAGCTATTATTCTTGAAACTCTGCTGGAAGGAGAAGCTTCTCTTTTTTAAGCACTGAATCAGGGGAGTTCCTGCTGTTTCTATGCATGTGGGTGCTCCAGATTCTTTAACTTCAGCTGCTGCTGGGCTGTCATTTGCACATACAATATGTACAACAGTTCTGGGACTTGTGCATGTGCTTGACTTTGTACTTTTCTTGTTGGCTGGAGTATCTCTCATTAATAGCATTGGCCTTCCTGGGAGGCTATTGATTCAAACAGAAAAATATTCTCTTGCTTCAGACTTAATCCTTACATAAGTGAGAAGTTGATAACGAGATTTCTTTAGAACTTTTCCATCATCCTATATAATCTGCTGACGGGAGTGTAAAGCTGATTGATTTTAAAAAACGGTATAGAAATCCTGTAAAGAAGATAGTAAATGCCACAACATTTTCAAAAGGTTCCTGTGGCACTTTATCATGTTGCTTTAGAACTTAATTTCTTTCTCCACAGAATCTATATGAGTTTCCTATAGATTTTTCTGGAGGTGAGTTGAAAATGTTTGATTATTCAGTATTAGTGCACTGTAATACATAAGCACATATATCACTATATAGCAAACATTAACACAGCTACTTCAGTCAGACTTTGATGCCCTGGAGTTTCTCAGGCTCTCCCTGGAAAAGAAGGCTATATTTAAGGAACTCCAAATAGAATTAAGGGCTTTGGGATCATTCCCTCCATGACCACTAGTAGAGGTGATCAAGAGAGTATGTAAAGTATGTAGCTCATATGCAAACTGATTCTGTATGTTACTTCTGTCAGTAGTTTCTTATTCTCTGTAGACCTGATTCTGCAGAAGATTGGGAACTTGCTGGGATTTCCAGAATTTAGCATCTTCCACGTTGGCAGGCTAATGGGGGAAAGACAATTGAGACTTTTATCTGTCAAGAGCAGCACATAAAACAAATCCTTGAACCAATGTGACCTAGAACTTGGGTGAACTATGTAGCCTTCTGATTGACCGAACCAAGAGCATAACACTGCTGCTATTTCTTAATAGTGGATGCAGAGAGAAGGAATAAAACTATCAAATTTCTAAATAGGATAACTGGGGTGAACTAATAACACTGGGAAGATCTATTTATTTTTCTTTGCTGAGGTTGGAATGCTGCATCTTTTGACTTCAGAATTCTTCACTCTGTGCCTGTGTTTAACTGCAACTTTTTTGTACAGCAGGTGCCCTAATGAAACGCAGTACAAATCTGCTTGATGTTTTTGCTGAAAGCAGGATAAATAGGCACCAAAATCCAGCCCAGCCTTTTCATTTTCTAGTTTCAGTTTCAATACATCCGTGCTTTTAGAAGCGCTGCAGGTATTTTTTCAAAAATGTGCATTCTGAGTTTTCTGATGCTTCCTTTTCGGCTACCTTGATTGACTTTTCCATAGTAGTTAGCATTCCTTCCTTATTCACATGCATTGTATAGTCCTTTCTCTTTCAACTCCCAGCTTTGACGTGTTTTGACAAATTTTTATTTTTTTTTTTAATCTCATGAACATAGGCAGTGGTCTTGTGCAGTGCATTGGAGCTGGAAGCTGCTGCAGAAAGGTGAATAAGAACATAAGACTATGAATACAATAGTTGATGAGTATACATCTCTTCCTGCCCCTGCTGAATATTGAAGGCATGCTTAGTTGAGGAAGTACCACAAGAGCTTGCTGGGAAGTTATGCACTTAACTTGTGATGGAATTAAAGCTTGTGTTCACCTTTTTCTCGTGTTTTGTGTAGAAAACCAGCCTAGTCTGCTGAAAAGAATTTACTTTTACCCTTGGGGCAGCTACCACCCCCTATGCTGGAAGTTACTGCTGAGTTGCAGCAAACATGGCTATTGCACAAGCTGAGGGTCTAAAAAGTAGTGAATAAAAAAAATCTTCAGAGCCTTTTTTATGCACAAGATGTGTTATTCTATTCAGGAATTGTAACATAAACACTTATTTTTAATGTTTATTTCAGTTTTGAAAGAAAAAAGACACTATGCAACACAAGGGGGACTGGAGGGGGATAATCTATAACCTCACAGGGAATTCTAATGCTTGTTTTCAATATTCTTGGTAAGAGTTGGGCAACTATATCTACTTGGGATCTTTAAAAATATCTTCTGTGCTTTTTTGGGGGGTTATGCCAAACAAAGACTGGAGAAAGAAATTTTTTTATTTGGACTTCTGAAAAGACACTAACCCCAACTGAAATCAGCCTCTTGTGGGGTACTGTGATGTTTAGAGTTTCTCTCCTTTGGGTAATACATGAAACTGAGGATCTCCTCAGGTCACTTTGTGGATTTTGGGGCTCATGATAAAAGTAGTGAGATCAGCTCCTCCATCTTGGCTGAACTCCAGATCTGTTAATGACGTATTACCTACTTAATTTTCCACTGTATCTTTGGTTAATAGGAAAGGTACAATTTTTTCACCACTTGCTACTAAATGTAAGGCGGCATTTACATACTGGTAAATGATGGCTGCATTTCAAGCCACGGCTAATTGCATTTCAGAGGACTATATCAAAATACTCCTACTGAACTGTAGAACAGTTAGTTCACAGTTTTTTTTGGGATCCTTCATGATAAAAATGTGCTGTGTGTGGTCCTCACCCAATGCCCAGTTAAATAGAGAATGTAGTTCTGTTACAAGAGGATTTAAAGGAATACTAAATGTGATAGTATTTAAAAATACGTGCTGCTTCTTGCCAGTGTGTAAGCAAACTTACAAAAGCTTAAGATGCAAATATTTAAAGGATGTATATAAAAAGGAAAAATTACACACCAGTGTAGATAGCATTAGTGAAAGTGAATGATTATATTAGTCTGACAAGGAATAGGGTTGACTAAACCCCCTTATACATATTAAGTGATATGTTTAATGAGAAAACAGAAATAGAAAGTCCTATGAGTGCCAAAATCATGTCACTGCTAGAATGTCAACTTTTGCATTTTCTGACTCCTGTTGATTTATGGTTCTAGTCCAGCAAGTAGCACATAAATTAGAAAAACAACTTTAATGTAAGCACTTGTGCATGTGCTTAGATATTTAACTAATTTAGAGCCTAGTTGTTCATACTTAAGAGTTGCATTGAGTGGCTTTTGCATTTCATTTCTTAGGCTTTAAAAAATTATAACTGCTCAGGTGATGTAAGGTCTGTTTGTATGGCAGACTAGAGCATAAGTTATCTCAGTAATGTGTATGGTAGCTGTGGCCAAGTTTTTTGTTTGACTTCATGGAGCCACATCACTTAGGTTGTTAAGTACAAATCCCTGCTGTGTCCAGTAGGGACATGCCAACTTTCTCATAAACCTTTATATCCCATTACAAAGTGACTTTTTACAAGACCTCCTTCTCCTGACTCCTTTTTTTCTTACATGCCTGAGGAGCTAGCCTGGCACCAAGCTTGCCCAACCCAACTAGATGGGTGCTGGGCATGTCCCTATTTACCTGTAATTAACCCAAGTATCCTACACTGCATGGAACAGTGTCAACTGCCTTATAAACTCAAGGAAAATGAAACGTAGAGGACAGTGTATTGCTGCATAACTGCATTAAGGTCCTGAAACCACTACAGTAGCATAAGTTACAGAGTGTCCTTAGATAAAAAGAAAAAAAAAATCAGCTCTGCAAATAATTAAACGTATTTGCATGTATAAGACATTGCAATTTGGACAAGAAATTGGATAGATCCTAAGTCTAGATCTTATAAGATGCTCCTTATTCTCAGTTTCTTCTGAAGTCTGCAAGGATGAAATGTCTTATGCACTCTACAAGCTGGAATCTTTCACGAAGTGACAGCCAGAATAAAATCACAAGGATAAATTTTGCTTGTGCTTCCACTGTTAATGGGAAGCAGTCTTTTCATCCTTTTTTTTTTTTTTCTCACCCTCTAGTCTTCCTTCTTCTCACCCAGTGACTTACTATGGAGCTGCATCTCCCTTAAAAGTTTGCAAGTGTAACTTCAGTCATCCAGTCACTTCTCATGCTTGTGGAACCTTTTCACACTGTCCAGAAAGTGTTTTCTCTGAGTGATGAATTTTTAGTGGAAATTACAGAACAGAGCGATTTGACACACTCTGACACTGATATCTAAATTACTGCAAATAAATGAATCCCCAGCCCCCCAAATAAGCACTTGCATACTTGCTGTCTTTCCTGATCTGGATAAAAAGACAAATTTAGGTAAATTTGTGTTATGCAAGGGTTTTGCATTTATTCATGCAGCTGGTTTTGACTGCCTTACAAATATATGCTGTACTGCATCCAAAAATCCTACACTAAAAGAATTTTAAGGTTGCAAAGTCAAATATGTTGAAATTGGGAACTGCAGGGATTAAATTTGCCTGTGTGACCTTAATTCATCTCCTTTGCACATGTTTGTTATAATAAAATGTGCAATAATGTAATTAAAGATTGCGGTCTTTTCTTCTCTGTCCAAGACCCCAGTGTTGTTCAATGAATGTTTTATTTAATATTGTCTTCACACCTCCACCTCCTTGATCCTTGTATTGAATGCAAAATTATTAATTTATTGAGGGACTTTACTAGGAATGGCTCAACACAGAGTTTGGACGTTCTGCAAACATTCATGAATTTAACTCCTAGCTGAGACTGGTTGCTATTAATATTCTTTTTTATAGGCCCAAGAGACGGAAGCCAAGGATCTGCTAAGTTTGGGCGGCTAATTTAAGGCACGAGTCTTCAGGCTACTTAGCATACAGGGTACTTCTTACATTCAAACCCTACTTCCAATATTTTAGTTACAGAATTTATGCAAAAGCATTCCCAGGCATCTTGGCAGAAAACCACGAATACTTATTAGTGAGTAACCTGTGACAAATTTGTTTACAGTAACTTGCTAGTGTTAAGTAGAAGTGTTGGGGGGGCAGCACTAATGGTTTACTGGAATATTGTTTAACTGCCCTACGCATTAAATAATCTCCCCTTTTTAAGCGTTTTCCTGCAACCTTGACTTCAGACCTTCTAAAGTGGTTGACAAATATCCAGGATTTGTGCAAACAGCAGTCTCTTGATACATAGTCCTGATTCATTCTCAAACAGCCATCTCGTGAACTGAGTGAGGTGGCACACAATTTAGCAAAAGGTTAAGATTCTGTTATCCCAAAACTTTTTGGGGGAAGGGGAAGAAAGTTATAGCTAAATATACATAAAACCTTCTGAAAAGAGAGCTACCTGGCATTAAGGATCTTCTGCAGATTTGAAACAAATTTTCAGAGATTTGGCTTTTCCATCTCTTGTTGCAGAGATGACAAGGGAAACAGCGATCTCACATAGGTGTAAAACCTACAGATTTCAGGCATTGTCCTAAACCTTGGAGACAGTAACCTGACTTAAAAAAAAGAAAAAAAAAGATCAATTTGGATAAAAGAAAAATAATGAGTCTTTTCTCCTGGTTGTGAAAAATGGCATACTATTTTTATCTCTAACTTTAAGCGTAAGTATAAAGTTCAGCCTCAATATTTAAAACATGCAAAGTTATAACCAAATGAAACAAGGACTTATGCTAGGGAAGTGTCAAATATCATTAATAGGGCTACTAGCTCCATATAGAGCATGCTGCTGATCTTTTTAAACATAAATTAGCAAAAGCCTGAAATGTCACTTAGCAGTGCTTTTGTTGGGTATGTAGCTGGGCATACTGTGTAGAATAATGATACTTATTTCTGCAGAGCAGCATCCAACTTTGTAGAATTTTGAAGGAGATCTCAGATAATGGTTTTCTTCCTGCGGAGAGGTTTTAGTTTTTTGTTCAAAGTTAAGTGTCATTGTTACAAAATAAAAGGTTGAAGTACTAACCTTTAGCTACTCAAGATGTTTTTTCTATATCTGAAGAAAAATATGGTTATTTTATTTATAATAGCAAACTAAGAGCATTACCTTTTACTAATTTTCTCAGCTCTTGTATTTATAGGGAAAAGAGGAATGTAGTGGCTTCCAAGCAAGTACTTCTGATCCCAGATGGCTTTAAGACTGTTTCAAATGGATTCACGTGCAATTCAGTTATATCAGTTACATGAGTTCAGCAAAATGGAGCTCTCAACTAGAGGTTGGGAAAATTTTGGAGGTGACTGAGTTTTATGTATGGAATTGGGTGTACTCAAAGTGGTGATGTTCACAACTTGGTGCTATGCAGATTGACAGATGGTAGTGAGACCCTAGGCATGTGCCTTTTTGACTAGAAGTCATTGGGGTAAAAGTTAGTATATCAAATATGGAAGTCTTGAATCTCGTATACAAGTACTTGCTTCTTTATTAAAACAAAAATACATTTCAGTTGCACTCAGTGACTTTTTGGTAATATACTACAGAAAGCATGTTTTAGCCCAAGCAGAAAGTTGTGTTAAACAGATACTACATGAGATTGGTGGTTGCTGAGAAATCTGGGGGGGTGGAGGGGGAAGGTGTTAAATGTTTTTATTACAAAGTAAGCCTTTTCTCATCATTCTGTGTGGTGTATTCATGATCCTCAAAACCTCTTGAATGTTTGGGATGTTGAGCTTTTACTAAATCCTGAAACACTCTCACTTTCATAGCATTACCTATATGATAATGCCTATAATGAAATACTACAAACAAAAGTGGGGTATGAAGATATTAAATCCAGTGAAGCTGTAACCTGCATTTTACTCTATCGTAGACAATATCACAACACAGAACCAGGTTGGAGTCTCCCTCAGGTGCTGTTTCAGAATTTTGGAAAGTGTAGCTAGGGATCGATGGTTATTAATGTTTGCTTTGTGTTGATGCCGTGTCCTGCTAAAGGGAGTTCAGCAAGCTTTTGAATATTAGTTCTTGAAAGTTACAAAATCCTTACGTAACTTTACAGTAACTTTAAGGACGTAAACAAATGTAAGGAATGAGATGGCAATCACACTACTTCATACAGGCTCTTTAGTTCCTACAAGTGCTTACTGTTGCCATTATTTTTGCCTATTAATTCATACATTCATACCTTACAAATAGTTCCTTCCAGAATTGCTGGTCTGTGAGCTGACGCTTTGAAAAGAATTGCTTGGGTCTGGATGCCTTATTTTGTCAGCCAGCTAATATTATTTGCAGACTCCATAGCTATATAATAGCGTAAGCACTGCAGTATAACAAAATCACTTTGAAGGAAGGTTTAGAAAAACAGACAGACTTCTAAACCCCAGGATTATATGGGTGACAGAGATAAAAACTCACTCCTCAAACGCTTATGAATTTTTTGTGAAGAAGAATGAGTGAACACACAGCAAACCAAATCTGAAAATAGAGTATTGTGGTAATTTCTATTTATTTCTCCTCCTCTAATCTGTACTAGTTCATATCCGAAACCAGTAGTCTGTGTTGTGGACACTTGAAAAAAAATAAGCTTTCCACTTTAAATGAAAAAGATCAATTTAAGGTACAAGAATATAGTTTACAGAAACAGCAAAAGCTTTTAAGACCCATAGTTTCTGCAAGAAGGGCTGGAGGTAGAGGGAAATCTTGTATTACCTTTGTGTTTTTTTCGCATTTGTTAGACGTAATTTTATGTTATAGTCTGAATGACCCCCACTTAATTTTAATATAAGTTGGAGTCCAAAGAGAAGCTTGGCTTTTTTCACACTTGAGTTCCAATCTCTCTGAAAATAATGATTTGTTAAAGAAATGCTGACAGGCCCTTACCTTATCTGGTATTTGAAATATTTATGGAAATGGTTTAGCTTTCATATCTATGCCCATTTGAATTTCTACAGCAACAAGGAAAAGTTATGCTACAATCTTAAAAATCAACTGGTTTGACTATTTTAAAAATGTTATGCAAAACATGAAAAGGCCTGTTTTGGGTCCCAGTAGGTAAAAACTCATGTGCATAATACACGGATATTTCCACTTTTGCCAGGGTCATAAATTGTTCTGATGTCATGGCAACATTCAATTACAAAAACAAACAATAGCTTTTATGCCCAAGATTTATGCCTAGCTGAATTATAATGATGTACCTTCAAAGATAGTAGAAATGAAAAGTTTAGGGATAGACATATAAAATTACTATTGATAACAGTTTATGGAAAATACTAATGAATACAATATGACGGGTATAAAAATACAGTTACACTAAGGATGAATAAAGAATAATTTTAGTGGATTGAAGGATAAATATTCCTCAAACAACCAGAAGCTGAGCTGTTGGAAAAGCTATTATCAACCAGAAATAGATTTTAAAATTATATTCAACTTTTGTGATATGAAGATTAAGCATCTTCATGAAACAAACCAAAAGAATCACAGATCTGTACCCCAGGTTTACTAGTTTGGGTGTAGTGGAGACCGTGAGTAAGGTTGATCTCAGAATAGGTTAAATGTTGACCCGACCTTCTTGAAGTCCATGGGATACCTTAGCATGTGTAAAGCATGTACGTAAATTGCAGTAGGATCAGAGTATAAATTGGCCACTCACTGGGAAGGATCTGTTTATTATTTTGGGGACAGTCAATTCACAGCTTCAAGGACTGTATCAATGTTTAAATGGTATTCGTTTTATGGTTTCTAGTGCATATTTTCTGTCTTTTAAGTAAATTACATTATTGATTCTTGGGAAAATAAAAATTTTAAAATATCAAGATATCTTTAGAGAAAAAACACGAAGGCAATGTGAGCTGTGATTTAATTTTATTACACGGATCATGTTAGCAACATTTCACAAGTAATAAAGGAGTTGTTTCAGAACAGGATCCACAAAGAGAAATTTGGAACTTAAACTGTTTAAATACTTTAGTGGATCCCTATTACTTGAAGAAAGAGGACAACTATTAAAGCTGACTAGAATGCTGTGTGCATTTCTCTGATTATTTCCATTACCCCTATTGGATAAAGCCTTCAAAACTTTTTTCTGGGGCTTTGTGAGAATTGCAGTCTGCACCTGGGGAGAAATAGCCCGATGCACCAGCACAGGCAGGAATACAGCTTTGCAGAAAAGGCCCTGGCTTCCTGGTGGACAACAAATTGGCCATGAGCCAGCATTGTGCCTTCATGGGAAAGGCGGCTAACAGCATCCTGAGCTACATTAGAAAGAGTGTCAGCAGCAGGTCAAGGGAGTGAGGTGATCCTTCCCCTCTCCTCTGCACTTGTGATATCGTATGTGGAGTGGTATGTCCAGTTCTGGGCTCCCCAGTACAAGAAAGATATCAACATACTGGAGCAAGTCCAGTGAAGGGCCACAGTGACACTTACGGGACTGGAACATCTCTTATATGAGGACAGGCTGAGAGACCCGGGACTGTTTAGCCCTGACAAGATAAGGCTTGATATCTATAAATGGGAGTGTGTAAAGAAGACAGATGCAGATTCTTCTCAGTGGGGCCCAGTGAAAAGAGAGATAGCAATGAGCATGAATTAAAATACAAGAATTCCCATTTAAACATAAGAAAAAACTTTTTTTTTATGGTCAGGATGATCAAATACTGAAAAAGGTTGCCCACTGAAGTTGTGGAGCCTCTATTCTTGGAGATACTCCAACTGGACACAGTCCTGGGCAGCCAGCTCTTGGTCACCCTGCTTGAGGAGGGGCGTTGGACTAGATGACCTTCAGAGGTCCCTTACAACCCCAACTATTCTGTGGTTCTATGAATCATCACTGCTAACATAGAAATCTTTTGACTTTGATTAGCCCTTAATGTCCAGTATGAGCTTTCAATGTAAATGTAAAAACAAGAGTCAGTCATGTTTTTCTAACACAAGTCACTACATCGTTCATGAGTGACACCTCTGTGGAACTTCAGTGTCTCAAAGGGATTTGCTCCACTTGTGTCCTTTGAATGTGTAAGCTTGATTTCCAGACTTGCGGAGTTTCGGAACAATTTTTTCCCTTTTGTTTCAACTATCCCCAGCCAGAGCTGATACTTCCTCAAAGTCTTTCTGGAAAGTTTTGTCCAAGTCCTTTATTCAATAACTACAGAAATATATTGTCAGATTACCTTTTTATTTATTATTCCTAGTCTTATATAAGCCACTGCTCATTATCATTTTTATTGAAAAATGCCTTAGTTTTTGCCTATCTCTTTTCTCGGATTCGCCTCTATTTATTTGTCCAATTTCCTGACATCTGACCTTTTGACCTCTTAGAAAAACGTATTTATAGTCTAATCTATTTTTGTCCACTGATTTAGGATTTCTAGCCTAAACTTAATTCACCCTGGTAGTGTGCTGGGATTTTACTTGCCTCTTTTGTCCATGGCCTCTGGGCTTAGAAAATGTTCAAGCTCTCAGCATTAAATCAAATAAACTTTAAGCAAAGGAAAATGGCTACGGAAAATGGCTACTTTTTTTTTTTTTTCTGAAATGTCGGTGAGTTGGGTTGCTGTTCTAACCTACATTTCAATGCTTCATCCAAAAAGCTCAGAAAAGAGAGGATTTGGAATTTCTTTGGCTTACTGACTAACCCTCTTATCAGTTGTGATCTATAAGATAAATCTGAATCTCTAGAAGGTAGATGCAGGAGAGATTCCATCACTATCTGTATTTCCTGCATTGCTAGCTCTATGACTAAATAACTCACAGATAGACTAATGAGAGCACATTTTTTACATGTAAAACTAAGCTTCTTTGAGCTGAGAAGACTGAGATAAACTCGACCCATTCAAAACAGGCATTGTGAACAAATAATGAAAAACATTTTCTAATAACATATTACTGGCAAACTGATCTTGTCATCAGTAAATTATCAGCAAAACAAGAAATGAACTCCACATGTCGTTGGTATTGTTCTGGTGTAATTTTCCTGGAGATTAATGTGATTTATTTTTTTCCCATTTGGTTCAGGTGCGAACATGCACTGGGATGATTAATTAAATGTCCATGCGACTATACCATTTAGTTATTCTAGGGTAAAGATTTGTGGTTGAAACTTAGCGAGGCTTTTGAAAAGGTACCTAACTCTACAGCTTACGAGCAGCTGTTCCAGCAAAGGCAGCAAATGTGTTTGTTGGCTCAAAGGTTAGGTGTGCCCTAAACTGTATGGTTGAACTTGAGCCCTGCATAGCTACATGAAAAGCTGATTAATGCGAGTGGAAGATTCTCAGTGACCTCACTAGGGCTGTATTGAAATTAATATGTTGGCCTTCTTATATCTCCTCATTCAGGCTATTTTTTAAAACCTTTTTGTACACAGCAAATTCAGGTTTGGTAAGTGCTCTGTTGTCACTTAGTTGCTTTAGACTCTGCTTATCTAGACATTTCTGAAGATTGATCCCCACGCTTACAGCTGCTGGCAGGCTGGGACGGGGCAAGAGCAGCTGTACGGAGGGAGAGCTCCATACAGAGAGGTCTGCACAGCGGTGTCTGGACTGATGAAGGCCAAAAGGGTGTTTGGCTTGATACCTGGAATGGGCAGTCCTAGTTCCCCTGCGTTTGCTTCACAAAGTGTCGCTACTTGTGTGTCTTGCGCGAGGGCTTTTAAAGAGGTCCTAGTTTATCCCCGCTACTGGGATATAGTTTACTCTACTTTCTGCTGCTGAAGAAATCATGTAGAACCAACCCCACTTTTTTTTTTTTTTTCTTTTAACCTTGCACTAACACAAAGGTGTCCAATGTTAAGGCACTTTCCCCTCTGCAGTCAGAGATAGGAGACAAATGTAACTTGGTGTATAGACCACTCTTCATTCTCCTTCACATTATTGTCACTGACTGGGAACTCTGTACTCTTTAAGGAAATAAATTTGTTCAGTTGTTTTCTCTCAGATTTGCACCCCATTTCTTTCCTCTTTTCATGCAAGAATGGGATCTTGATAAATTACTTCACTGTGTGTCATATTTATTGCTTGAGCAGTTAGCAAGACTGTTCCCATTAGGTGGTAAAACTGCTGAGGTGAGTCAGGTGTTACTTTATAAAGAAAATACTCATTCTCTTGCTTTCCCATATGCAGTAGAAATGAAGGAGATGGGAAAGCTTCCTTGCATAGCTATCCAGTTTTGCTGCAAGAAATACTGCGCCTGAAATTAGAAACTCTGCCTCTCTGTTTCCTCACACTTCCGCATGTTTTCTCATAGCTTTCTTCACTGAGCTGCATGGATGACCCATTGGAGCCAACCAGCGCTCTGACCCCTCTGCACTTGCATTAGTTCTTGGCCAGCTTGACATAAACTCTCATGAGACTTTCCATGCTGACTTGGTCTTGGGGCAATGGTTGCAATTGTTCCAGCTCCTCCCGTGGGAAGTGTATTTTTATTGCTTCTTCGTTCACCCTGAATGAAAAGAGCTCAGCATATACATCAAATCTAAGCAGGTCAGTGATTGATGACAATCATGAATAACTCCCTGAGTGACACTGATAATTTTTATGCCTTTATATTACCAACGCTTTGGGTTACCAACCAAGATCAGGACCCAACTGTGCTGGTCTTTGTACAAGCCCCAAATAAAAAAAGATTTCTGCTGCCAAAGGGTCTGACAAGCCCAATGAGCTGTGTAGGCAAGGCATTCATATGTAGAGGGTATGATGTACAAACAGGCTAGCGACTGGGAGAGTTTTAAATGTTGTGCCGGTATTATTATTTTAAATTATGGCTCAGGAGGTAAGACCACTATTATCCAAACAGAATAGATGCATCTCCATTTGATTAACACCAAACAAGGAGCACTGGTATTTTCTTGTTACCTTTCACTTTTCTGAAAGATGAATGTGTATTGTAATGTCTGTTGTTTAAGGAAGGAATTTTTTATCTGCACACATGCTACAACTGCTTCACTTCACTCAGGCACAGATTCTAATACTGTATCCTGAATAATCTTCCTTCCCAAATAAAGATCAACGGTGCCAAGGCCACATACTGCACGTGATAGCTATGAAGAATCACACTGAAAATCAGGGTGCGTGCGTGCTTCATGCAAATTTAAAACCAGCCATGACTCAGCCTTCCAGTTGCTTGTTTTCTGAAACAAAATGATGTAGTAGGTGTCTGCTTGGGACCAGCAGCGTAACTTGCTTATTCCTTAAACTCTACCAGCTTTTTTAGTCTTTTAAATTCCATTAACTAGAATGCTTTCTGTAGGCATTGAAAAATTGCAAGTAAGAAGAAAACCTAGGGAACTGATCAAAATTCAGTCCCAATGGTATGTGTTTATACTGTGTGGACTAATAATGTTTGCTTGTAATTATTTGGGCATCAGTGAAATAACAAGATGACCATCACTGCAAGTTTGGCAGAGGGTCTGCACATGTAAGGTTACTTCATGCTTAAAGATGCACATTTTAAGAGAGATGGGTTTCTCATTTATTCTTTAGCTCACTTTCACAGAGTTTGTATTTAAGAGGAATGTGGAGGTAGGTAACTTTATTCTCTTACTACTGAAAAGCCTCCATGTGTTAGACCCGCTACCCTAAATTATTAAGTACTGAGGACGGGCTCTTTTGTGTTGTATGGAAAGTGACATCCATAACACCTCTTAAGAGTAACAGCAGTTGTGTGTAACACTTGCTGTGAACTTGAATGGGAATTGAGTTGCCAATGGCAAGCTGTGTGTCCTCTACACTGCTTGTTCTCTGCCTGTGGATAAGTCTGTGTAAGTTCAGCTGGAAAGAGAAAATGAGTTTCACATGTTTACCAGGATACACAACTCCTGTTGGTTTTGTTTTGTATCTCAAACTTGGTAAAATAGTAGTCAGCATAGCCTTCTGAATGACTGGTTTTAAGAGGCTCCTGTCTTTTTGTGCTAATTGCCATCTTTCCCCAGAGCACAGTCCTACAGCAGCTTGAGTGATTACAACTGAAGTAAAAGCTCTGGAGGGAAAAAGAGAACAGGTGTCAGGGATGAGGGAACAGCAATGGGGTGTCCTGAAGATGATCAGAAGACAGTACGTAAGAGGATTGAGGCATGTGTTGTCCTTATTTAAATATTAGATTAGCAGAATTTGGTGGACAACCTGCTTGGAGGTGTTTAAAATGGCCTCAGCAAATCATGAAGGAAAGAAAGAGGAGATGGTACTGACTTGGAGACCTAGGCTGTCAGTGAAGAAATGAAGCAGAAATTGCAGGGTTGTTGAGTTCTCTATTGCCCTATGGAGGAAAATGAATATCTGAAACAGTCATATCTAGCGCTGCTATGATAGGAAGTTCTTACCTGGAAGTAGGTAGATGTTCCTTAGCTGTTGTGAATGGACTTTGAATTCACCTTTATCTGTCCCTTTCTATAGAAATGTTTCCAGCAGTCTTTGGCATGAGTTTTAAAAGTTAGAGAACTGCTCCTAGAAGTAATCAAGTGATGCAATGGCTTCAATTTCATCTTTCTCTTTGTGAGCAAATTGCAAGACTCCTAAATGGACATCTTTCAACTTTACTATATTCATGTACCACTCATTATATGTGACATTTGTGAAGTCTGCTGAGCATGTTGTCATGACACAACAATGCAGTCTTACTGGGTTAAAATATCATGATGGCATGGAATATAATTAGGAGAAGACTTTCTTAGTTTGATGAGCCATAGTTGAAGCTCTGGTAAATTAGAATGTGTGTCATTTCCTGCACGTTAAATTAGCTGCAGATCTGGGATTGGCATTTACATTCACCCCTGCAATTGGAGCTGATAGAATGATTCAAAAGGGATTTGTGAGTAAGTGTGTTGAGCTGATGTGCTCATTAGTGTGGTTATGTGGTATCAGGAAGCCTAGAAAGTGCAGCGGCAAATGGACAACATGGCATGCAGCAATGTTACTTCTCCTTCAGCAGTTACACCCTGTCTCTGATAAAGGTCAGCACAATTTAGCTTGTTATCCACGTTGCTGCAGTGCATATGTAATAGAGAAGAAGGAGAAAAAATGACCATCTTCCTCCATGTTACCCCTGTACTACTTGGAACTATGCTTAATGGGGCAGTATTTAAGACCAGATTCAGAGATCTCCCCCTAAAACCCCCAAACTGATTCTTCCTTCTAACATCCCTTCTTACGTCCTCTCCCCTACTCCAGCAGACTCATGTCTGACAAATCCATGATGCTGAACTCTGCAGTTCTGTTGGATACGGAGGAGAATAAAGATAGTGGTATTTAGGTTAGGGAGTGAAATTTACAGCAATTGTAACAACTTCCAGCTGTTAAGCTGTTTGGTTTGGGTTTTTTTTCCCCAACTGGTTTGAGTGCATCAACAATGCCTTTAAACACCCCAGTAAACAAACATGCATAAAGGCGTGTGTCATGTTCATGCAATTCTGCAGTATTCTCTTCCGGCGCTTTAAAAAAAAGTCTGGAGTGTTTGAGCTCTCTCCTCCTCCCCTACCTGATAACTTGCATCTTCCAATTTTAAGTAATTCTCAGTAAACACATCTAAACATCCTGCTCAATAGAATTATGACATAATATTACATCGTCTTCTGGCTCAGTGTATTGATAAAGTAAGTGCATGTTACTTCAGTGTTAGGAAGAGCTAGAAAACAGCAAGCACTGCTGTCCTCACTACGTTCTGAAACTGTTCATACAATGAAGTCTGGAGAAGTTCACGGAGGTGGGCATCTTCCATTGGAGCCGATGTCCCCCCAAGAGGTAAATGCTTAATTCTAGATCTGTTTGCATGATTACATTTTAACTGATCTTTGTAGTATTGATTCTTCTTATGTAACTGTTATTTTCTCCTGGCATTTTTTTTTTTTATTAAAAAAAAAATCTGTTATTACCAGTATTGTACATACTTTGGAATTACTTTTGGAGGACTGAAGACACAAAATAATGCATCAATTCTGTTTTGAGTATGATGTTTCATATTTTTTCCATCATTTTCATCTTCTGGACAAAGAAGAGAATAATTTTAATGATTTCTTTTATTTCCTAAACATAACTTAAATATTCTTTAATAGAATAATACATGGAATATAGTGTACTCTGTAGTATCTTTTATCACTGCATACCCATACCCTACAAATAATTAGTCTTGTAGAAGCACTTTGGAGGACCTGAAAGCAGGGTCAGAAGTTCTGTGATACGTTCCTGGTTTGGTAGTGTTTCCTATGGTTACACTGCATAATGTGTTTACTCTCTAGTGTACTGGATCCATTTGTGAAATAGATATAATGCAGTGAGAGCAATATTAATATATATTGCTGGTTATGGTGCCATTGCTGCACAAACTTAAGTAGTTTCACTGAAATAGATGACACTACAAAGATTTTCATCAGGTCAAAGCTAGGTCTCTGAAAAGGGTGGAAATTCATGAAATACATAATTCTGTACATTGAAAACCTGCAGAAAAGGCAATGCTGTGGACTGTGCAAGACAAGGAGAACTGTTTTCTACTGTTGGTTGATTCCTCTGCAGTTCATGGCAATGTGACAACATTTGCATTTAAGAGCATTCAGCATCAGTTCTGTAGTACACCCATATTTTCATGTTTTGAGAAAGCCTTTCACCATATATTGTCAAACACATTAAACTTCTAAATGCAAAAATGGAAAAAAAATCCATCTTCTTATGAACATGTTGTTTAATTGTTTTCATGCAAGGGTTCTTTGATGTCATAAAGGTCTTGACAAGATTTACGCTTCCCACTCTCCTCAACTTTGATTTTCCAGGTATCACCTGTAGGAACAGTTGAAATTATAACGACTTTTAAAAGCACACTGGGTTTGATAACCTACCACATTCAGAACATACAGTTTGCATTCATAAATACAAACTGAAAGTTAATCTACATTGCTAAATCGACTACTTAACTCTATAGCGTCAGTCACCCCTGTGTAAAATACTATGAAAATTATGGGTTTTACTTAAAGGATAATATGTAGCAAAAGTGTCCGAAGCAAAGAGCACAGGAAACTCTTCAGCACCTGACTTGAAACACTTCAGTCCTAGAGTTTCAGTGCATATATATCAACCTTAAACACCACGACAAAAAAGATAAATGGACAGACGAAATCATGGTACAGGCTCGAAGATGAGTGACTGTGGTAGAGATGTGCTACTAAATGGAAAAGACAGCTTTGCAAGGCTAATATATACAGCTGTTGGTTAGAGGAATACATCCCTCTGGAGCATGTAAAAACAAAAATTATATGACTCAGCAGGTAAAATACCATATGCAGATTGTATAAAAAGTTGAATGGGGAAACTTGGTTTCCTCCTGGAGAATTTCCAACGTTTTTTAGCATTAGCGTCAACCATGGATTAGCCATTACCTCCAAGATAAAATCCTGCAGGTGAAGATCTCTCCTCTCCCGACTTTTTCAGCAAGGGAGGAACAGTTCCTAAATCCTCTTCAGCCTGTTCTGCCCCCAAAGATCTGCTGTCTCCTTATAGTAGATTGTCTGAGCATTTCTGGAGAATAAAGATGGCTTTGGGGAATAAAGATGCTTCGTTTTGAAACTGTACATCAGGAAAGTACTGTTTCTGCTGTAACCTATCATCAACCACTCTCTAGAAGTGGTTAGCAGGTATTACATTGGATCTTCATTTATTTACCAAGTTGTTAAAGGGCAGGCCTGTGAGATATGGGATGATGGAGTACTTCTGTACTCAGCACTATGGGCTCACACGCTCTCTGAGCTTGGTGCTTGTCTAACTCAGCTTGTATTGATGTTAGTAATTAATTTTGGTTCACTTTTCTAGAAGCAGAAACAACCTGTGTTCATTGCTTTCAGTTCTACTCTCCAATAACCTACTTGTGTGCTTATGCTGAGGTGAGATAGGTCTCACATGTAAGAGGGAGAGATGCTTCTAGAGTACAATTAATCCTTAGGAAAGAGGAAGATAGCAGTATGGAAAAAAAAACATAAATACTTTCCCCCTCTCTTTTATTGGTGAAAAATTTCATATGCTGGAAAGAATGCATTGAAAAAGTAGCTCTTCTTGGCCTTTTTCTGAATGTCTTGACCTACTTAGCCCAAAGCTGCATGAAGATTTTGATAGAAACAGCATACTGTGGAAAGAAAGCCAGCTTTATATATTCAATTCTGTAACTCTCTTCATAGGCATTTTTTTTTCTTAAATCACAGCTCCTAGGTACAGACAGCTCATGTGTGCATCTCTAGATTATAAAATTCTATATTTCACTGCTTGTTTTCATACACCAGCATCAGAGGTCCGTGGTGGCGGCATGATTTAGGGAGACACTGTTGGGTGATGGGAGGTGGAATCGTCAGCACCGGGCCTGGAAACAAGAGTCTCCATGCCCAGCACTATGGGCAGGGCACTCCTTCGCCTCGCTAAAGGTATGCGTGTGTTGGAATTGGGAATTGGTTGTTTACATCACATGGGTATCACTAACTGCTGATGAACCAACTGTCTGTCTTTCACCAAATGAACCTGAGAACTAGTCACTTAGAATTCAACTGTCTGGAGAAGGTATAGGAGGGAGAGAGGGTGCTTTAGCACAACAGATGAGGAATAGAGGTGCACTAGAAAGCTTAAAGGTTGTATTTACTAGTATAAAAAATTATGCCAAAAAATATGCTTGGGCAATCGAATTCAATCATCCACACTTCTGAGACAGCTATCATTATTCCAAACAGTTTCCAGGCTTGTTTAGGGAATTAACACGGGGTAAAACTATTCCCAGTAGTTTGTTTGGGTTTTTTTATGTAGCCACCCTGTTTGCAGGATGAGTTTGATATTGGCATTTGGCCTTAGTGCCATGGAATGGTCCAAGACACGTTTCATTTACATGCTAGTGTAGAAGAAGTCTGTTTCCAGCTAGGAACCTACCGTGAGGCGACTACTGTAGATGATCCCAGCTCAGATCAGCCATACAGCTGCTGAGAATTGTGCCATGAGCCATCCCAATACCTGTCAGCTTTATACAATACATGTCAACTATATACAATACATGTCAACTATATACAACTGCTTGCCTTGCACCTTTACGCTTTTTCAGTGCAACCAAAGACCTGACCCCACCACTACTGTATCGTAATAATATTGCACTCTTTAACCTTTCTGAAGCTTTTCAAGTCCAATTTGCAAGATCTGGAGAAATGAGTTGTGGGCTGATGGCTTTCGGTCAGCATTGCATATAGATAGTTATTTAAAAGGCTTAGCAATGTGATCCTATTTGTTCAGGAGAACTGAGCTAGCATAGATATACATACCATTTATTCGTAAAGAGTTTGGCCCCTCTGGATCAAGTTCTTAAGAATGTGGTGACTTATCATCCCTTCATTATAGAGGTCAAGCATGATTACTTTTTGCATCAGTGCATTTATTTGCAGTGTAGGGCATGATCTGTCAAATGGTTTTTTATACTTCTTTCCAGCTAAGAATGCAAGGATAAACTCAAAGTTGCTAACGCATCTAAGTAAGCCATTAATAAGGCCAATTATGTAATTGCAAGCCTGAGTTAGTTCTTTTGAATCATATTTTGATATGTGTGCTGCTGATCAAGTTTCATAGATGTAGGCAAGGTCAGAATGAGTTTCTTTTCAGATGTACAAATAAGATAAATGCATGAGAGAAAGGGGAAAGAAGAGGTAGGAAGGAAATCCACTAATAGGTATTTTTTTCCGGACGTCAATGAGGTTTATAATGTAGATTCACTATTCTGTTACTGAGGTCTGAAAGTGACTGCCTAGTATCAGTAAAGCAAACTATATTTAGTAGCAACTGTTAAAGGTGCATGTGCCTGGGAAGTGAATAATATTCTGTGTGAACACAATTTGCTTGCAATACTCTGTGTTGCAGGGTGACTCTTGTAGTGTAGTTGAAGGACTAAATCTAGTTCCTAGATTACTTCTGTGGGAAAAACTGAATAGTAAAAGCCCTCTAAATCAGTGTTTTGCTAGAAGGTATTATCTGAGAGTAGCTTATAGGAATTCTATTTTCTTTCAGGTTAATACTAAATTAATAATTACTTTTCCATAAGAAAAGAAAAATCCTGTAGTGCTACTGTACTATACCACGTCCTATTTCCATTTGCTGGGCATTCAGCTATATTTTTTTGATTTTGCTGTCAAAACGAGATTATTTTCTCCCTTTGTTTTTAATATTGGTACAGGCTACAATTCCCTTATGAATATTCTGCTACAAAAAATTGTTTATTCGAATGTTATGTATTAATGTTGCTGACATGCTTCTAAAGGTCGCACTTAATAAACAAAGCACTGTGCCTGCTGCCTATTGAATTGCATTTTAAATTAGTAGATAATTATGCCAAGAATGAGTTTCCCACAACACAAACCATATGGCTTGCTTATGCTGGAAGATTCAGAAAAAGCATCATCTGAGACTTTGTATGTTGGAAGAGCTTTCCCATCCCCTCTGACTTCCTCTGTGATGCCAGTGAAAATATTGGAAAGTTATTGAATCATACTAGGGGTAGCAGGACTCTGTCTTGCATGTATTTCTTTACTTGCATGATGCATCTTCGGTTGCAATAGCTGCAGAAGAGAAAGGTAGTTCACATTTGGGAATGCATTATTTAGAATGAAACCCAATGCCATGGAAATCACTGCAGACAGAGACGTCTGCACACACAGAGACACATCCGAGTTAGCTATTGGAAAGGGATTAAATGTTTCTGAAATTAGACTAAAATGATTGAAACAGCTTCCATTGTCAAAGGCAGCTGTTCTGTCTGTACTCCAAAAAAAGAGTGGAAGGAAGCATCACTGTCACCACAGAATATTAAGACTCCCTTTTCAGAATTACAATGTCTTTAGTAGTATGGTAGCAACTTCTGAGGTGCCTGTGTTGCAATACGATTAGCTGCAAACTACATTAAAAGACAAATGAACAGGGGAGCCTAAAATATGAGCCAATCTGAATTTTCACCAGAAGTATAGGTGAATCTGAAAGTTAGCAAAGCTCTGACTTATTAACAGAATTGGGGACTTAATCCACTGGTCAGGGTTGCAATAGCCCAAACCCCTTCAATTCAGTAAAAGAGAACCGAACGGCTTTTGTCTCACTCAGGGTTTGTATTCCCAAATACAGTGTATTGTAGTAATTCATGATGAAGGACAGTAAGGCAGAGATCAAAGTGGCAAGAACTGCAGAAAAAGAATTACCGTTACATCCTCCAGGACATGGTAAAAAGGCCCTGTGTGCCAGAGAAGCTAAATGCTTAGGAACTCAGTAGTGTGATGTTTTGTAAACCAGGTTAGAAAAGACCAGGGCAGCTTAAGGAACATGACAGCACACGTCCATTTAGACATATTTCACTATTTTAACATCACAGCCACATTTCTTTCTAGCAACTGGTTGACTTTTGGGAGAGAAGTGCAACTCCAAGGGTGTGTCAGTAATACGAGGGATAAGAACAGAGGCAAATGTTATCAGACTATTGGGGAACCTCTAAAGCAAAATTAATCTATTTTTAACAGTTGAGAAAGGAGGACAAAATGGGAGAAATTCTTGGTGTCACAAGTCCATACCCTTGGAAGAGAAATCTCAGCACTTATTAGTAGCTGGAAGTATGGAAACTCTTCCAGAGAAAAGAACCGTGTGAACAAAACTACCCTTTTGACGGGTATTAAATCAGTAATATACACTCATCTGATGGGGCTGTAACAAATACCACCAGCAAGGTAAGTTTTTGCCACTAATGAAAACTGATTGTTATTCTAGATGGGAAAATCTTTATGTAATGAATTCAGGGTGAATCCAGATTGGCTGGATTGCAGAGCCTTCTGGAGATCAAGAAACTGAGAAGGTAACTCAGCCACCGTTATTCTAAGAAAATACTGTTTCCTTGACATCGTGGCCTCAGGCATGGTGTTTTTCTGCCTTTGCACAGAATCATGTCACAGAAGAGGAAAATAATTTTGACTGAAATAGTTATGCAAAATTTGGTTAGCAGTAGTGCTACCAGTAGATCATCATAACCTGTAAACTTGATTCTAATATTTTAAACATAAAGTAAAACAGGATACATTAGAAAGAATAGAGAGGTTAAAATTGCAAAGGGAGAGAAAACACAGCTGTAGTACTTCCCAGCTGAAAGAGTTGTTCTGGGGCTAGCAAATTTAGAGCTTCAGTATATATGCGCGCACACACACATCTTGAGACCATGCTATTCTTTTGTCCTATATTTTTGAAATTGTAAATAGTAAAATCTTTAATGTTCACTGGGATTTTACCAATCAGTAGACAGAGAGCAAAATAGTTTCCCAAGATCAGTACCAACTTTGGCAGCAAGCCAATGCTGTGCATGGCTGTAGCAGGAGGTGATGGTTGTATGTATTCTTTTTTTAAATTGTTATGATTATTTTTCTTCTTCAATTCAGCTTTAATTTTTTTTCTTTAACAAGGGAGATCAAAAAGATGTAGCTAGTGACCTTGTGAAAGGAGCTCTCTCCTTTTCTATAGTCCTGCTTGAGTGGGGTTTTCAACTGCTTTTCAGTTATAATGAAAAGAAAGGAATAACGAATGTATGTTTTCTCCCCCTTCCATCCAACCAAATAATGTGTTTGTTTATTTAACCTGTGTTAGTACTTATTAAAACACATCCCCATTCCCTAAGCCTCTGGGTGCATTTACATCTTGAGAAACGTAATTAAACTTCAAACATTCATAGCTGTCTGTCCACATTTGGTACTGCCAGAAGACAATCATTAGATTAATAATTTCCAACAAGCGTATCAGAGAAGGAAGCTGACAGCACGCTTGAGATGGACTTTGTTCAGAGCATGGAGAGCTGTCTATGTTCAAGTCCAGCGACTCAGCAGGGAGTGTGTGCGGGCAGGGAGGGGGATATAAGGGGTGGCAAAAATGACCTTTGGTGATTTGGGGTTTCCAAGCTTGTTTGCCAATTTTGCACGTCTCAGCTTTTGGATTCCAGCTGGACACTTCAGAATGGTCTGATTTTTAGAGAATATATGCGAAGCATTCTTTGAAAATGAAGATCCTTTAATATCCTGCAAAACAGGTACTCTGAAATAGAATTACTTGGTGTGATTTACAGAAAATTTGAACTACGCTTTCATAGGATTTTGCTTGTTTAGGGTTTTTTTTTGCATAAATATTGCCTCTCATTTCCCTCCAACATTTTCTGAATGAAGAATTCATTAATTTATGAAGATGCTGAAATGAAATAAATAAAAAGATTATATATAGATATCTAAAAATTGTGTATATACTCTATAGCAACGTGAGCTGTGATTTTAAAGTAGTGTGCCATGCAGGAAAGGGAATAAAATTAAACCCACTCCCCAGTACCTTAATGGCTGTTTTGGAGAACACGTATCACACTGTTGCTCTCGCTTTTTCTCTTTTTGAAAACTCTTTTCCCCTTTTTGTTTATTCATTTTTTTCTCTCTTCCTTTTTTGTGTTGTGTCATTCCTTCTTCTAATTTCCTGTCTTCCTCTCTCTTCTTCAGTGGGGCTTGGTTTTTCTTTTTCCATCTCTGAATTTCTTTCCAGCTCCACCAAAGCTCTTAGGGCCGTGTTTTTGTGTGTCCCTCCTGTGTGAGTCTCACCCCAACTCATGCTATCCCTCTGCTTTTTATAGTCTCACTTCTACATCTTCCTCCTGTCTTCTCCTATAACCTTCCTACTATTTTCTCTTTCCTTTTTTCATTTATGGGTTAAAATACACATGAATAATTTCTTATTGTGGCAAAAAGCCAGTCTCTCATCCAGCTGTCCCTGGCTTGTGCTGTCAAGCTCAGCAGTGGACTTATGGGGGGAAAACCTCTAGCCTGCTCTGTCAGGATGGCTCCTCTTTGACGTGTGTGAATCATATGCCAGCTGAGGTGATGGCCTCCCCTCTCTCTGTGTCAGTGTCCTCCTCTGGCGCTGCAAGGCCCAGTGTGACCTAGGGGACTGCACAAGCACAGGGGTGCAGCTGTGGCATGTGTCCCACATCCCTCATTACGTGGTGCAACAGCAGAGTCCCTTGGCCCCTCTGGTAAATCTGTGCTCACTCTTCTCCTGCAGAGGAGCTGGAATATGAACTAGCGAAGTTGTTTCATTCCTTCCCCTGGCTGATATGTAGCTTCAGGTCACGTTTGTTGTGAAATGGTTAAAGCACAGCCAGCAGCCAGCTTTCGAGACTGAGCTATGCCTGTGGCTACAGTGGGCGCTGAAAGGCACAAGTTCCAGCAACCGAATGCCCTACTAAATCCTGCAGGCTTCTTGCTTTCCTATTCAGAGCTCTCCTCTCCCAGGGAAGAGCAGTTCAATGTTTCGGACGCTGGCTTGGAATTTCAAGTCTCTCTGTGCTGCAGATGTGTTGTCTAAGTGTAGCCACTTAAGTTCTCTTTTTTTTCAATTTGTGACTAAAATCTTTCTTTTCCTCTGAAGAGTATCCTTAAGGGAAAGGAAGAGATTTTCTACAGACTATGGGTAAAGTGCTTAATTGCCACTGCAGCAAGACCATATATAGACATTGTCTAGTTAGATCTGGTCAGCGAGGAATCTTACCTTAGCTGTTTGCAGGTCAAGTATTCTGATATGAAATTCTGTCCTAGTTAATATAGCCACTTCCTCCCCCCCCCCCCCCCCAGCATCCTTATAAGAAATCAAGCAAACACAGGTTGTCTATCATGGAATCACGGAATTTTCAGAGTTGGAAGGGACCTCTAGAGATCATCTAGTCCAACTCCCCTGCTAAAGCAGGATTGCCCAGAGCACAGTACTCAGGACTGCATCCAGGCGGGTCTTGAAAATCTCCAGAGAAGGGGACTCCACAACCTCCCTGGGCAGCCTGTTCCACTGCTCTGTCACCCTCACCGTAAAGAAGTGTTTCCGTGTATTTGAACGGAACTTCCTGTGTTCTAACTTGTGCCCAATACCCCTCATCCTGTTACTGGGAACCATTGAAAAGAGCCTGGCTCCATCCTCCTTCAACCCACCCTTTAGATACTTGTACACCATAATAAGGTCTCCCCTCAACCTTCTCTTCTCCAGGCTAAAGAGTCCCAGTTCTCTCAGCCTTTCCTCATATTGTGTCTCATAATATGTCCTCATAATGTCTATCATTATGTGAAACAAATCAAATCTTGGGAAAATGAGATATGATAAATATATGCAATATTTTTTGTTGCTCATCTGAATCTGCATTCAGCAGTTTGTTTAATTTGGATTCTGGCTGGGGTTTATCCATATTGAAAGGTATGAGATTCCAGCAAAAAGGTGAGAAACAGTCAGAGCAGGCCAATGTGTGATGGTTACTGGGTATTGTAAAGAAGGACGTGGCCGAACCCATGAGAGAAAAGGGCTCTGCAGGAAGGAGTTCCTCTGAGACCTGTCTGACATCATGGAGGGAGAGAGGCCGTTTAACAGAAGCAGGGAATCTCTTCTGGGACCTCATCCAGCCTTGCTCTAAATGATACAAAAAATATCTTGACTGTACCTCAAAATACAAGCAATATTATTTATTTTTAAAGATCAGACCTGTCAGGGAAAAGCCTACTTGGTTCACATAATTTAAATCAAATCATGGTTGAAGTAACTTATTGTTTTATTAATGACATGTAATTAACTGGCAGTCACTGAACTATACATTCAGCATCAGCATCAGCCATAAAACAAATAAGCCACAATAACAGACACTTCCGAAATATTAATAAACTCCTATAAATTTCTAAACATCCTTCTGAAGTAATCCTAAAACATCCTAACCTAATTCTCCCCTCACCCTGCACAGTTGTGTGTATACTCCCCGCCACCAACCCATCCATACCCAGTACCAGTGGATTGCAAGGACACAGCTCCACTCTCCTGGGAGTGCAGGTTTTCCCCTACTTGCACACACCTCTTGCTGGGGATGTGTGTCTGCTCTGCTTGCTATAATCTGCCAATCCGTCCAGTGCGAAAGCAGCCTGCAAGTTAATATATGCCCACCGAGGTGTGGGTTCCTACATGTTGTAGCCAGTACTGTCAGTCCACTGGCTTGGCTGCTCGCTACGTGGGGTGGATGGGGAGGCTGCTCTCTAAAGCCGAGGCAGAAGCGACCATGCTGGTCGGGAAACTAACATCCATGGCAGACCAGGTTTTGGCCCCTTCTCTGTTTCCACTCCAAGATCTTTCCCCCATGTTACAGATGTTCAGGTTTCCCATTTATTTCTTTTCAAGTCGATTCCTTCTTTATATCGAGAGTCAGTGTAATTCCCTGGTTGCTCTTTAATCTGGTTGATGTCCATCTTCCTCTTTCTTTAATCCCTTTCTCAGTAGCTACAGGATTAGGTGCAAAGAATCTGCAATGAGAATATTGTTCCACCCACGCTGACTAGCTTTGCTAACAAATAGGATTAAATAGCTTGGTTAGTATCCCTGTAGTCAGTCATGTCATCTTGGTCTGAGCTAGCTTTTGAGACTGCTACGTTATTCTGTGTAAATAAACAGATACAGAAAACTCTCACAAGCAAGAAAGCAAAAATGAAAAAAAATGACGCATGAGGCATGCCCGTGAGTAAGGGCTAAAAGCACCTTGGCTGTGTGGGAAAAGCCTGCAGCGTTGCTCCCTAGTTTGCAAGGAGAGCCAGCCTGAGCTTTTGCAGGTGAGATCTGTGTTGAATCTTCCTGCAGATTTTCAGCTGTACAACCCATTCCCCTGCCAGAAATTTCTGTCTCTCTGGAAGATGTGCTAGAAGAGGACATGTGCCTGCACTTCAGTCCCTCCGGTTTGTAGTTTGGCATCTTAATTTAAATGCTCCTTCTCTCCAGCAAAGCGGCTGTCTTAAAGGCAAATAAGGAACAGGGTGATGTTAATTATCACCTGTTACAAGCTGAAGATGAAAATATTTGTGGGAAGAGGTTTGAATGAAAAGCTAGCAGCAGCAGCACCTTGAAAGACACAAAGAAGAACCATCAGACCTTTTTTGCCACAGCTCTAACTTGGCATTCGTGAAGCGTAGCATTAGGTAAGACTGGGGGTATATATATATATATATATATATATATGAACCTCTGTTTTAAATATTTCTAAAAGCTAGGCAATTATACTAAATTCTAACTGATGCTAAACAAACATCCTTAATTTTCAAATGCTACTGATCTACATTGCATATTTTCAAAAGAAGGAACCACAAGGTCTTACCCCCGAATAGAATTCCTCCCTGATAAAAAGTGTCTGTTTAGGAAGCTAACTAAACTTTCAAGAAAATAGGCAATTGGTTCATACAGAGAATAATTAAAGTCCACCCAAATGAAGATGAGAAGTTTATATGCTCAGAGAGACCAGAAAGGAAGCAGAATTCAGAACTGTTAGCAGCCCTATAGCTTCCCCGTATTGGTAGCAATATGAATAGCAGGCAAAAATTGGAGGATTTGAAAAAAAATAAAACGTCAGAGTGGGGTGAAAGTGTTGCAGAAAAAAAAAAAGTGATACAACCATTCTTTGTAGTTCTCTTTGTTCTCTTAGAGGAGCAGAACAGGGAAACATGGAAAATGTTTTGGCTGAGAAAAGATGATCTAGTGGATTTGTACAGCAAGGGAAGTTAAACTTGAAAGACATTTTAAAAGATACAGCTTTCTGTACAAACATAACAAAAGGCATCTTGCAGTGGAACTCGATGAAAAAATAAATGAATTGGCAGAGTCAAGTTACATGCTGAAACCTGCAAAACAAGATAAAGTAGGAGGTCTTGTGGAGGCTGAAGAGATCCCCAAGAGAGGCATGGATAAAGATGTTGAGGGTACCCAGTGACTGGAAAGGAAAGTAGAAGCTTTCTAAACTGAATTCTGCAGTTCACTGAAGTCTGAAACGTCAGAAGTTGCCACTCAAAAGGGAGAACTGGGGTTTCTGAGATATTATCTAGTCATCCTTGAAAGGAACAGGGCCAGCCAACCAAACGAATGAAGACATGTGTTTGAACTGGATCAGCTGTGCAACCAGCAGCACAGGCAGGCAGCAAATGTTGACAAATTCCATATGTTCAGCTTCTCCGGTGAGGTAGATTATAAATGATCATCCTAGTACCTGGACAGGAGTGACAACTGATGAATTTCTAAATGCTTTTGAGAGCAGTGAATTAGGCTGATTTTGAAGAGACTGCTGGCTTTCTTCTGTGTTCTTTTCCCTGTCACTCACAACTGTCTGAGCAAAGTTGTGGATCAAAAGCAAACTTTCTAGAAATTAAATAAATAATTGCCCTAGTGGCAGATGGCTGGCTGGTTATGTGGTAGGGAAATGAGGATCCCTAACCTGGAAAGAATCCACAGGTCCAGAGTGTGGACTGTTTATGTACCACAGGTCAGTCCTATGTTTATTTAAGGTATGTTTACATCAGTGAAATTAACTACCGTTGGATAACTTTACAATTTTAAATGCCAAGAAATTTCAATATTTCGTTATGAAACTCAGCTATTTCATTGGAAATAACAGAGGAAACCTCAAGAAAAATGGTTACAAGCCTCTGCTTTTTTAATTTTTCCTCAAAACATGGCTAGTTTGTAATCACCCTCATTTATTTCATACAAAATTCAAGACAAGGCTGAATGGGGCTTCGAGAAACCTGGTCTACTGGGAGGTGTCCCTGCCCGTGGCAGGAGGAGTTGGAACTAGACGATCTTCAAGGGCCCTTCCAACCAAAACCATTCTATGATTCTATGATGATTCTATATATGCATAAGTGCAAACACATACATATAAATGATGCCTTAAAAATCATTCATATCCTAATATACAGACTTCATAGGTAGAGAGGGAGATAATTGTCCACGCCACAGCATGCTGTCTTGGTGCAGAAAAATATATCAGGCAAATTCTGGCATTCAGACAAGCAGTTTTACTACCAGGGCATTTGGCTGCCTTGCTGCCATAATGACCAGAGATAGCTGACCAGTCTGCAGTGGATCCCCCACCTTTTCATCAGCGATTAATAAAGGGATTGACTGATACCCTGATTTCTAATGGGGATGGGGGAAACGACTCATGTCTATTAGCTCCATAGGGCATTTCTGGTTTTATAGACTGGTTCAAAGGCATGGCAGTATCCCAGATAATGGCGCATTAGTATGGCACAGTGCACAAGCTAATGAGCCTTGCCTCTTGGGGGAATCATTAGGCTGAGGGCAGTGCTATTTTGACATGAGTACTTAGCTCCCAGTGTCATAGTTAACTCAATGATGCTAGCTTGGTGGGAGGGTGCAAAGTCTCTGAACCATCCTATATTATTACATGGTGTGGACTGGCTTGCAGTACCTCTAGTCCTGACACTTAGGTAACCTAAATTAGGTTAAATTAAATTTATACCAAATTAAATTAAATTAGATTGCTTCTGAAATTGTCTGTTGTTATATATTGGATCCAGTTTCTAGTCAAGTCAATGGCTCATTCCATGGACTTCACTGGGCATTAGATCAGCCTTCAAACATTTTCATATAAAAGCAATAACAACAAAGTGGTAGAGGGAGGAGAAGGAAATGTAGACCAGCCCCTGGCTCAGCACGTTAGGAAATTTAGACAGATATTGCAATAAGACCACGCTGCCTTATCTTCAAAGGCAAAACAGAGTCAAGGCTCAGTTCCGACGATCTGTGCAGAGAGAGCTGCAGGGCTGGTTAGATGATGAGAGACTGATTTTCATGGAGAAAGATATACCAGCTGACAAGAACACGGAATCAGTTTAGAGAGTAGTGCATAATGTGCTGGTTTTTTTCAGACAATTCCCTCTAGCTCTGCGGAGACAGGAAGGACATCCTAGGGAAAAGGGTGTTAGCTTTGGCTAAGGGAGGGGTTAGTGCGAGGTTTTTTCTAGTTGCTGTGGGTCCTGTGTTGCAAGGTTGGGGTGCAGTGATGGTGAGTGTATTTAGAGAGTGGAGCAGAGCACAGCTGCCTGGTCTTACCCACCTAAGATCAGTGTCCTGGTTCCGGCAAGGATGGGGTTAATTTCCCCAAGGAGGCGGCAGGGGAGGCACGTGTTCCATCCCACGTGCCCCATGCCCCGCTATAAAAGGAGCTAGCCGGGGAGCGGGACTTAATCGCCACTCGGGGGCGGGCTGCGGCGGTGCGGGTCCGGTCGGTGCGCTTCGCGGCGGTACTGTAATCGCGTTCTTATATTCCTTTACCGGTGTTATTGTTTTCTTTTTTTCTTCCCTTTGTCTGTTCTGTTAAATCATAATATTTCAACCCCCCAGTTTTGCCCTTTTCTGCTGATTTTTCCCACGGCTGTGGGAGTCGAGTGAGCGGCTGCGTGGCTCTCTGTTGCTGCCTGAGGCCAAACCACGACAAGCAGTAAAGACGAACAGATTGTAGAGGGCCAGTTCTGAGTAACTATTTCTTGGTGTTGCCATCAAGGATATATCTGTATTGCACAGCACAGTGCCATATAACCTGCAGACTTGGGCTACCTTGTTGTGAGTGGAGGCAGCTGTTTCAGCACACTAATAAGCCCTGCTGTGAATCCTACACTAATGTGGCTACGGAGTTTTTTAGAGCTGGCTTTACTCATTGAAAGCCAGCCTGGGATCTCTGTAAGGTCCCATATATATGGGGATGCTCAGGAGTATGCATGATGTGCAGGTCAGCTTCAGACTCGGTCTCAGCAGATTCCTGATGACTGAAGGCAGCATTTCATTACTTTGAAACAATTATATTTTGTTTGGACAATTGGTCTCTAAACCCTCGTTATAAGGCTCATATATCCACTAAAGGGTTGAGGAACTGCTTTTTAAATAGAGACAGACAGGTCCTCGACTGTGTAAATCAGTGCAGGTCCCTTCAAATCAATGAAGCTATTCCAGTATACTCAAGGTGAGGATCTGACTCAAAGACTAATGGAAGAGAGGTGACACGAAGAATGAGATTTTTCTAAAGCTTTCAACATTAGTCTGACTCTGTGCCCGTTTCTTTTGAAAGGAAAAGTCTTATTAAATTCAGAGGGAAGGGAGCAATTCCGAGGCTGAAAGCTGTTTGAGAAATTCCATCCCTCAGGCCAAGAGTGCCTCAGATTGCTCTCTGGTGAGAGATGATTGACTGTGAGGGTTCAACAGTTTGGTAGGGTCCTTCTTGGTCAGAAGTGACGAAGCTGAAAAACTCTGTATCACTCAAAAATCAGGAGAGGAAAGCCAAAGCAAACTGGATAACCAAAAGGTGGCATATTTCCACTTCATCCCCAAGTTCAGAAACAGACAAGCTACAAAACCTCTGATTCTCCCAGGAGTCGGTGTCTAACCTATCTCAGAGGAGCTTTTTGGATATCTGCTATCATGAGGACTTCAGGAGGTGTTTAGGGCCAAGCTGTTCTGTATTGAAGCCAATGGTACTATATGCCTAGAAGTGTGTGTTATGTGTGTGGAGGGGGAGTGAGGTTTTTTTTTTTTTTTTCAGGTGGGGTGGGATGGTGTCAATATACACTGAAATGCTCAGTATCTTTCCAGTAGTGGAATCTGAAAGCTTTCTAGTGTTGGTTTAATTGACCTTCACTGTCCTTGCTGTACTGGACCCAAGCTCCAACATATGCCAGTACTACATAAATAACCCAAAAAATTTGATTAAAGAAAAAATGTCAAGCAAAGGGGCATGAGTAGACACAAACACACAAAAATAAAATTAAGCAACCCTCCTCTCAGAAGACCTGTTGTATAATGACTGAAAAAAAAATAAAGGGGGGGGGGGGGAATTTAAATACATACATAAACTTCTAAAGGAGAAGGGAATGAGTTAATGTAACTGGAGAAGATAAGTGTCAGGTTAATTTTTAAGTGCTTTTTCTGCACTGAGCCCAAAACAGCACCAACGTGTTAATGTAACTTGATCAAGCTGATTATATAACAGCATAAAGACATGTTCCTTATCTGCTGGCCTCATCATCATTCATTTGCAGTATGTTCCAACTGACTACACTATACATCAGTAGTTATGTTCTATATGCAATAAAATTACCACATTACATGTTTGCATTGATATATGTGTATATATTTGCTTCATGAGGACAGGAAGCTTTCCATCATTCTCTCTCTTTGCAAGTGCTTTCATTGCGAAAAGTTTCACATAGGAATTGTTACAGGTATCGTGGCTGTGCTGTTAGAATATTGTAGTTTTGACTCAAGCAGATATGGTTAACTCAGCAAAAAGTAGATTCTTGATAAGAACACGAAGATATCCCTCAGTAATAGTTACTTACCTCAGTTAGCTTTAACGGGACTTTCTGAAAGTGTAAGGGTTCATTTTTCTGAATAAGGGTCTCAAAATGTAGATCTTAGGTATTCCCGACCCAGGGTTCCCAGGCAATGTGCTGTCTGTAGGACCTTCTCCATTACCCACTACCCTAGGGAATAAAAATATTAAAACTGAAGCTGGCAGGCACAGAAAAATACAATATTTTCTGCAAAATATTTCTGTGTTATGGCTGGTGGGCCAGAAATGGGAATAGTATCTATGTGGAAGTGGGCTAACGCAGGACATAATTTTAAGCTCGTACTGTGCAAGCAGCTCCCCAGCTCTCTGGGGTTCTCTGTGACGCCGGCAATCGTGCTGGCACAGACACACATTCGGGAGGCCATACTTAAATGCTGTAATTTAGGGGAGCATACTGTGCATGCTATGTTTTATAGAAAGCATATGAATCTGTGCTTTCAACAGTACAATCCAACTCAGATTACTGTTTGGAGCTTTAAGTGGTGCCTTTACATATCATTTTTGATAATTTCTCGGTTTGCATCAATAATGAAATCTTAAAAGGGAAGAGAAAAGGAAACATCTTAAAAAAGTTAGAAAATAACAGAAAGTACTGTTTGGGTAGGAAACTTTTAAATGTTAGCATTCGTATCAGAACACATGCAGTGCCAGTTCTTTGTAATTATCAAAAAAATAGAAACTGTAGGCATGGGGGGAAAATATGAAGTTGGAAGTACACATGATGAGAGACATAATGTCTAAATTATTATTATTTTTGTAATTTCCCCTTTAGCGTTCCTGTTACTGAGGAGAGCATATTTTTCACTACTTTTTAAAATTTCACTAATTGTTTTGTTTGCTTTGTTCAGATTCTAGAGGAGTTTGGTAATCCTAATACGGCTGCACGGCCCACAAACAGTAGCCCCAAAATGGAAGCATCTTATTACGAGATGTTATCTTCACACCAAGGGACATTTCAGGGAAGTAAATAGCAGTTTGTGGAATAAAGCAATTGAAAATATGCAAGTACACTCAGCAAACAGATGGTGTTTAGAATGAGCTGGATTCCTTTTTCATAGCTCTAGCTCAAAATATTTGATTCAAAAGTTCACTTTGCAGTTTTTTCTCCCCTAATCCCTTCGTAAGCTATAGCGGTCTTGAAGGTTATCTGTCGCACAGCTTGAACATGGGCTTTCATTTCTTGAGTATGATCTTACTTGCAATTAGACCATTTAAAATACCAGATATGCTGTTCTATCAAAAAAAAAAAAAAAAAGAAAAAAAAAAGAAAAAAACGAAAAAAACCTTCCCAGTTCTGCACACAGCAGTCTACGAGTTCTGGAAATTATACTCTAATAGCTCCAATAAGCCAATGGGGTGTTTCTGCAAGAAATTATAAAAGCTAATAATATGCCTGGTTATGATGCAGCCCACTTGTTCATGGAAGGCTATTTTTATCGGAAATATGGAAAGATTTCAAACACCATTACAGGTTTAAAAGGATTATTCCCAGTGGAAGACAAATCTAGCAAAAAACAGCCAGATACGTCAACTGAAATTTGTAAATATTCATTCCTTTCCCTTTATCTTATTGCATTAAAGGAACAGAAGTTTGTCTATGGTCAATAATTAGCATATGCCTGAGTTATGGAGGGACTTGAAACTAAAGAGAAAGGGATTTGTGGTGTGTATTGGCTTGGGACAGAAGAGTTGTACCTTGCTTTCTTATTTTTAGACATGATCACTAAGATAGCCAAGATTGCAAAATTAGGAAGTGTATAGAAAGGCTGAAATAATGGTCTTAATCGAAAGGAATGAATATAGGCCCCAGTTTGGCAGAGTGTCTGTATCCATGCGTAGTTACGTGGTGTATGGTAGGTTTTGTTTCTGAATCGGAGAGGCATTGAAGGGGACACCGATTGTCCTAGTACGGGGGAGAGAGAACAGCTCAGGTACGTGACTTGCTCAGGTGCACTTTCCTCTCTGATTCTTCCTCATCCATCCCACTATTTCTTCCAGTTTTCACTGGAAGCTGTGCTATACCATTTTGAACGGGTAATGGTACTGCCCATGTCCTGTATGCACAAGCACACAGGCAGGGAGCAATCCAATAAGGGTGATATTTTAATTAGGAAAATATGAGAGGAAGAGGGAGGAGGAGAGGGAAAGAAAGAAAGAGGGAATGGGAGAGGGAGAGAGAAGAAAAGAAAGACAGGCAGAGGGTGAGAAAGAGGAAGAGAGAAAGGGAGAAAATACGTGAGAGAGAAATGCCATAACATGTACAAAAGCCAAGGGTTTTTTGGAGGGACCTTAAGGGGTCAGTACTGCAGGTGATGAAATATCACTCTGGCAGAGAATGTATTTGTGGACGTTATTATTTTTGCACTGACTTCCTGGTTGAGAGGAATAGACAATCTATCTATCTGTTGGTACCCATCGCTACAGATAGTTTTAAGAGTGTTTATTTGTTTCTTCCATGCTCTCACTCTTCCGTGCAGGTTCGGGTTTTGTTTGCTTTTTCACTTTTCAGGAAAAGATACACCCTCCCCTCCGGTTAGTTCATCTACCTTGGTTTTTTTTAATAGCCAGGTCTCCCAGGTTGGACTGCAGTACCCAAGTTGAAATATGGTGTCCGTTTTGGAGACTCTTTATGGTAGTCATATAGCATTACCACAGAATCAGCTTCATAGGAATGAACAGAAACAAAAAGTAAACTGTCTTCATGTACCCTAAGATATGATGACAGTAGTACAAAATTAAATAACTGTTGTTAAAATACAAGCTTTCTGGCTTTCCAGTGTACTTTAAAATGCAAGTTCTGATTATAAAGAAAGCAAGTAGTTTCACATACAGAAACGTTTTTTGAAAAAGCTTCTTTTCTAGCATGAAAGAATTTCAGAGGGAAAATTTTACTAACTGTGATTGGCACAACTCTGTTGCCTTTCGTTGATAATGCTTGCTACAGAAGCAGACCAGAGGCCCAGATTATTTTTTTTCTAGGTTCGGGAGATGTAGACAAATGCACCAGTAACATATTCCAATACAATACTGTATTCTGTGGCTGTCAAAACTGGATCAATTATGTTCAATAGTCTTTCTACTGATGGGTTTGTAGGACGCAAACATACATATACCACTTAAAAATGCATTATTT
This sequence comes from Vanellus vanellus, assembly GCF_965231255.1. NCBI lineage: Eukaryota > Metazoa > Chordata > Aves > Charadriiformes > Charadriidae > Vanellus > Vanellus vanellus. The sequence continues at coordinate 97,367,389 of NC_138905.1, forward strand.
AAATCTGGAATTAGCAGTATGTAGTCAGAGCCACAAAAATAGGATACTTATCAGAAACCATACTTGTAACTCACATGATCTGGGAGAAGCAAATGTGAAAATATATCTTCATAAAAAATTCACGCAGTCACAAATTGTGCCATCTATTTCTGTACAGTACATTTTTGTTACTCCTGGAGAGAGAAGGTCTTTTTATTTAAAGTAATTGTTGTTGGTTTTTCGGAAGACATAAAGTATTCATCTTCTCCCCTCTCCTGCTGCCTTTTAGAAGTAGTCAAAGAACTGAAATTAATTAAGTTCTGACCTCATGTCAGCATTGTATATCATAATTAACAGAAAACAACATCCTTAAGGTCTAAGATCTGCGCAATTAAAGCCAGAAATCTGTGAAAAAGACAAGATTAAAAAGAGAGTGTTGGGAGAGGGAGTCTTTAAAAGTTGAATTCCCCTGCATGGGGAGATGCAGTCACTGAAAAGTTCACCTAACGTACCCAGATACATTTACATAAATCCCTTTGTTCTTCTGTGCAATTACCTTTCCATTTGTCTCCATGGAGTTTCCTGTCTCTAAACCGTGTATGATTTTCTCATTTATTTCGCACTTACATATTACAGCCCAGACCCTCTTGAAAACAAAGATCCGTTTGGATAACAGAGGTAATCAGGGTGCCTCCTGGATCCAGCTCTGATGTATGCAAAACAGCCTTTCTTTATCTTATAGCAACTTTTATTGGCTGTCAAGAAAAAACACATGCTAGTCAGGACATGATTTTCTTTGCCTTACCTTCCTAAAAGACCTGATATGTCAAGATCTACTAGCATGGGAGCTGATTTCAATGCATTTCTGCTTATTTTGTCTGTGTTTTGCTACTCGTTGGCTTACATCATGGTTGTTCATTCTTACACTCTAACCTCCAAGAAATTAGGCCTTTGCTTCTTTTATTTTGCAAGTCTGGTAATTTCTAAACGTGCCTTTTCTCTTTAATGCCACCCTGCTTATCTCTTCATCTTTACTAATTTGATTTAATTTTTGGTTTGCATAGCTCAAAAAGTAACCGGGTACTCTAGTTTCAAAAATCAATATAAGATTTTTTGTTTGAAAATGCAGTGTTCCTCCTTTTTCAATTTCCACTTTGCCCTTGAAAATAAGTTGAAAAATGGTATATGAAAAACAAAGATTGACTATTTTGTTCTTCAATTTTATCACAAAAGGAGAAAAAAAGAAAAATTAAAGCATGCCTTGATTTTCCTATAAGAACAGTTAATTTAAAAGCTGATTTAAGGTGTTTTGATGTCTTCATTGTTTTTTATTATTCCTCTGGGCTCATCTTTAATAGTCCTTGGTGAAGTCTCTCTTTCTACTGATTTCAGTCAAAACCCTAATCGTTCTCCCTGAATGGTGCTTAAGGCATCATCTTTATTTTTATTGCTTCTGTCTATTGTCTTTACTGTGATTTTGACTTCTTTTTGGCCAACAGCACCTTTCTCCCGTGGTTCTTTTACACTAATAAATTATTTCCGTGCTGTTGAGCTGTCCTCCTCCATACTCTCTTTCAATTTGAATTTCTCAATCCTACTGGTATCTTCTTAAATGGATACTTGGTCACTTATGAATGTATTACCTCAAGGTAGTTCATTTCAAAAGATGTTTAATGGGAGATGACAAGAAATCATCATTTAAATAAGTCACAACCTAGGTGCGCATTTCAGCCACTTGTATTTTGAAAACTCTGTCTGCCAGCTTGTCTTTTCACTGAAATTGTGAATGTTCTCATCTGCTTTTGTACTATCCCTGTGTTGAAACTGGCTAGCCTTTTGCATAATCCTGGTGCAAAGGACTTTTGCATGTTCTCATTTAGGGTCATCCCTCCAGTTCACTTTTTCCTCCATTGATGCAGATTCCCTTAGCTCCCTGCCCGTCACAATCTTTCAGGCTCTCTGAGAGGCACTTTGGGTGCTACTGTCGTGTCTCCTAACACAAAGTCTAATGATAAAATTTTGATTCCGATTTCCTTTCTTAAAAGTCGTCTTTAGTCTACAGTACAGGTTTCTGGTTTATTACTCTAATTCTTTCCAACTGAAGTCTTATCTTTGTCTATCAGAAGTGCAAGAGCTCAAATAACTTTAGACTGCCGTTTTGAATGTGTTGTTCAGAGGGCCTCATCCAGGCCCTCTTTCTTCAAGAAATTTAAGATAATGCTCTTTCCCTTCAGTGTCCTATATAACTTTCCTTGTCTCTATATATGCACTCTTACCTTTCCTTCCTAACTTTTATACTCTTTATCTGTATCTTTAAGAAGCCTTTCTTAAATTTCTCTCCTGTTTTCTGAATTCCGTATGTATATAGTTGTACCCAACGCTGCATTCAAACCCTCATTTCTATTTTGCAAAGCTTACTAATGCTAATCCATTTCTGTAAAAATATATCCACTTATTATGGGACTGATTTTGCCTCCCTCAATAATATTAAATAATGCAATAAGTATTTCCCACTGAAATCTGTACAACTTCTTTCTACCACAAGTGGCTGGATCTGGCCCTTCCATAATATCCTATACAGTATATGGTCATGCTAGAAACAAAGTCAGTCTGCTGGAAGTTTATTCTCTGGATTTTCCAAGGTGGGTTTTTTTTTCTGAATTATATTCTCTGTTTTCGGTAAAAGTTGCCTAGAACAGAGGTCAATTTGTTCCTTGTGTCTTAAATGTCCCAAAGGACATTGTTGACACTTAACAAATACCGGTTACTACCAGTGGGGTGTACATTAATAGTAAAGAGAACGGGGAGGAGGGAGAAAACAAAATAATTCCATAGAAAGGTTACAATGAGGACATAAAAAAACCTGTCAACTGTTTCAGCTGAAACGCATACTGTCATTCTGAAAGGTAATCACAAGAAAGAAGGCAGAGGAACAGAGTTATTGAGCTACTAGTTCACTTTAATTTGCCCCAATCCTGGTTTTAAATAGCAGCAGAAAACTGGGAAGTTCTATACAGAATTACAGGGGAAGAAGCCTAGAGGTACAGCAGTGTGGCCAATGTCAACAGTCGTCTCTCAACTGTTTAGGGCTTCACTTTATTTTCAGCATGCTGACAATTCTAGCTGACATTGCTGCTTTCTGGAAGGGAAAAGAAAGCTGCTGGTTTTGTTATCATTGTTGTTCAAGCCACTAAAACAGGACTAGCTACAGCTTTTGTTGTTGCTCTGTTTAACAGAGGGCTTGGAAACAGTATGTTTACAAAGTATGTAGAAACCACTGAAAGAGCATTTCTCTGGTAACTCTCATTAAAGTTGTCTTAGTGTTTCCTCTACTGATTTTTTTTTTCCCCCAGTGGGTTATGAGAATGATTTCCAAAACAGTAAGGAGAGGCTTCTGGCTTATCCTTCCCTCTTTCCAGACATCACAAGCAAGAGTGCAAAAGTGGCAATAAACTTCCACTCTTGAGTTAGTCTTCCATAAAGGATATGTGAAATCTGTATTTAAGATCATACAAACACAAAGGCAGTTAGGGATGTCCATCATTGGGAAGAGGACAGCCTTTGGACACAGTGTTTCAGGTCAGAAGGAACCATTTTATCATCTATGCTGGCATACCACCACTTACCAGCTATTAGCTTTCACATAATTGCCCTTGTACTGAGCTCGGGTTTAGGGCTGACTATAATACAAGAATAAAAAGAAAATATCTAGTCCTGATCTGAAAACATCCACTGTTTTCCTTTGTAGTTTGCTTTATTGGGTTGACCATACTTTTTTTTTTTAAAGTGGGTGATGTTCTTCTCAATTCGTCTGGTTTCTCCTTCTGAATTTTGTATCTATGTTTTTCCTCACTTTAATAATAAAGATGCTATTTTAGCACCTTACATTTTCTTCCCATGAAGATATTTATATGCTGGCATCAAGTTAGCTGTCAATCTTTTCTTCTTATAAAGTAAACAGACTGAATTTCCTAAGTCTGCTACTGTAAAATATTTTCTCCAGTCATGAAGTAATTTGTCTGGCATTTCCCTACCTCCTTGCCAGCGTTTATAATATATTGAAATGTGTCTGTTAAAAATGTATGCAGTTTTCTAGTATCAGCATCATGAATGTAACAGAGGTAAACCATTTCCCTATATCCAGTCTCCATACTCTAGCATCTAGCATTTCTTACCCCAGTGTGGCATTCACCACGGCTTATCCAATATAACTCACAAAATTTCCTTAGAGTCACTGTGTTCTAGGATACAGCTCCCAAGATACAGTGCTGATAGGGCCTACATCTCTTCTCCCCAGATGTTTCTTCAGTGATTTCACTGCAGTAAGTGTATTTTGTTTGAATGGACCCAGGACACCAAGTAACACAGTTTGTTCTACCTGATTCATCTGTCATCCTCATATTACTTCTTCTTTGGCGTATCCTCAAGTTTTATCAGGTCGTTATCCATTTATATTTTATCAGGTTCGTTACTCATTTACACAGGTTTAGTTTGGAAGCAACTCCACAAAGTTAGTGGAGACACTCGAGGGCTGACTCGTTGCCTCTGCATATGAGCACGTTCTTGGCTCCTGGGATATAACTGTCTGTTCTAAAAATCAATCAGAAGAATAGAATAGAATAGAATAGAATAGAATAGAATAGAATAGAATAGAATAGAATAGAATAGAATAGAATAGACCATTTCAGTTGGAATGGACCTACAGTGATCACCTAGTCCAACTGCCTGACCACTTCAGGGTTGGCCAAAAGTCAAAGCATTGTCCAAACGCTTCTTAAATGCTGACAAGCTTGGAGCATTGACCACCTCTCCAGGAAGCTTGTTCTAGTGTTCGACCGCCCTCTCGGTAAAGAAATGCTTCCTGATGTCCAGTCTAAACCTCCCCTGGTGCAGCTTTGAACCATTCCCATGTGTCCTGTCACTGGATACCAGGGAGAAGAGATCAGCACCTCCCTCTGCACTTCCCCTCCTCAGGAAGCTGTAGAGAGCAATGAGATCACCCCTCGGCTTCCTTAATAATAACTCTGCAAGAGTTATTTCAACTCTGCCTGAGCTTCCCCAGCCCTGGGTGTATGACCAAGGGAAAAAAGTGTGTAATTGGGCATCTTCTTCCTGGAAGACCTTTACTTGCCCTGGAGTAAAAAAGAGGAACCAGAAGCTGGCATCAATTTTGTGACAGAAGATGAATGAGAATAAAAACTGCAGAATTCAGAGGAGGAAATACAAATGGCTCTTCTGATACATTGCCTTCCAGTTTTCCTTATCCAGCTCAACCTGATTGCACTCGAAAACCAGGACATATACCTATAGCAGAATCTGCAACTTCTTATTTAGCTTCTATTCAGTCTGAAAATCACAAACACTATACGAATGTTAATCCTTCAAATTGTAGTACATCCTACCTATTATATGGGCGCAGTCTTCCACTATCAAAAATACAAGAGGGGATGGGAAACATTTCCCAGAGCAGTTAGTGCAAATGATACTAATAACTGAATTGAAAACTTGCAGGGACACCAGTAAGCTTTAGACCTAGATTAGCTCATCCAGTCATCGGAAGTCAAAAGCTTCATAAAGCAATAGGGAAACAGCTATTTCTTTTTTCTAGATACTATGGCTGCATCTATGTGATAAAATGAAGTATTTCTATGAGCATTCCCAATACTGTTTAATTTACTGATAGGCCTGTAGCTGATACAGAGATAACTTCCAGATTGCAGAAAGAATGAGAAAACGGGACTGCCGGACAGCAATACATTGTGGAAATATAACAGAGTCGTACAGTTGTCCTACACAAGCTGTGGTTTTGTCAGGTAGTTCCCAGCTTTCAGGCATCCAGCCTGATTCTGCTTTGAGCTCTTACCTTCTGGACAGTTGCTGTTCTCTTAAGATCTTGTTGGTGAGGAAAGGGGGAAATTTGTTTGCTGCTCAGGGAATAATTATCCTTCAAGAACTGCTAATAGCCAAAAATATGCTGCCAGTGTGGAAGGTAGAAAACTAAACTGAAGTGGTTCTTCAATATGTCAGCTGAATGATCCCAGTGAATCTCTAGAGGGCTCTGTAAATAAGGTGTTCCCCCTTGAAAGTAATCTGGCCAATGTTCCTATTCATCTGAAAACATGGCTCTGGACTTTAGTTGGTACACTGCTTCTAGCTGCCTTTGTTATACTTCTTTAGTATGTTGCTCTTTCTGGCTTTCCAGTCTGTCATGTTATACTCCAGTCAGTCCATTTCTACCTAATGGCATTAAAACTGTCTTAAAAGCTCAGCACTGGGGAGCTTTCCACACCTTCTCCATTAGGTTTAAATGTTGAAGCTTTCTATCTCAGTGCTCAAATCTCTTTACGACTCCAGATCCACAAATATTTTTCCCCAATTTTTTTTTTTTTTTTGCCATCCATGAGAAAACCTACTCAGTGGACTAGAAAGAGAATCTCTGTGAAACAAAAATTGCAATGTGTCTACCCCCACAAAGCTTTTTATTTTATTTAGAAAATGTAATATTCAGAAAAAAATGACCTGAAAACTAACCATTTGTTTGCTGTTCTCCCAAGGAGATTTTCTGCTAAGTGCTGACAAAAGCAAACTCCTCTTCCCCCATCTTGGAAGGGAGAAAGGAAAAATGGAAGGATGAGTAGTTAAGGTACAAGATCTACTCCTTTTTTACCCTTCCTCTCCAAGCTTTAATTCCCAATGGCTTTTGTGGCTGCTGCAGCCTTGCTAGCCGAAAACAACACACATTGCAGTGTGCTTATTCCATTTGTTTTGCTGCTTTTTGTCTCAGCTACTGCCTGTCTGTCTCCTAGAGTGAAAATTCCTGCAAGCAGTGTCCCTTTCTTCCCAGTGTTATATACGCTGCAGAGTGCATTCCCAGTACTTAGCACATAAACTAAATGAGCTACTGCTTGTTGCGATCACCAGTCACGTGAGAATGAGGTATATCAGTGGATGTGCCATCTGGCTTCTTTTGCCTTGGTTTACAGTTGTGCAGAATCATCCAGTTGAACTGGTACATATCATGGGGATGGTTTTTCTTTCGCTTACGTGCAAAAGCCTTAGTATTATGCGTGTACCCTATATGTTAGGTATTATATTGTGTGTGTGTATATACACGCATGTTAATTTAAACAAGTGATATAAAAATGCCTCATGATACTCAAAGTCTCATTGAGACTTTTGTGCAACCAAAGGGCATGAATAGATAGTTAGATAGATACCTACCGAGTAATCTACTGAGTCTGGTTACAGTTAGATTTGAAAGAAAGACGAATACTGACATTCAGTGGTTTAAACAGCCCAAGGCGTATATCACTTTGAAAGGAGTCACTGTACAAAGCAAATTTCCATATTTTCTTTTTTTTACTTTTTAGTCAGTATGACCTTCCAAAAATCTAGTTTGTAGACTTTAATGGCCAAAATTTTAATGTGGCTGGAGTCACTGAAGTAAAAGGTTGCACTCAGGTCTCTCCTAAGCACATATTTAACTACTAGCCAGCAATGTCCTTAAAAAAACCCCAATGGCTTGAGCTTCTGCATAAGAGTATTGGGTTTCATGATGCAATAATTTCTTTCCTTACTCTAATAGAAGTGTTAACATCACCAGGAGGAAGGGCCAACAACCTGAGTTTTGGCTAGAGCTTCACCAAAGCTCAGAGAATATTTTTAGTGATACGGAGCTGCTTTTCTATCCCCTCTGATTCTGAGACTACTCACTTAAACTGTTGAGCTGTTTGTTCTTTACCACATATCCAAGGGTCTTCATGGGTGCTCTAAATTTCACAGGTGTAGGAGCTTCCAAATGGGGGAAGATGTACTATCCATATCTCACACAATAAATGCATTAATATATGAGAAACACTGGTGGTGAAAAAAAAAAATAAAAGAATTCATGTAAGTGTCCAGGATATACAGAGGTGTCCCAAGATTTCAGTATGATACTCAGGGTGAAAACTCTGGCCATCCCTGAATGTTTATTCCATAGAAAATAATGTGATGTGCTTATGGTGTGAGTACTGCCCCAGGGGTGCTGGATAATGTTGTAGTTGACAGGGGAGTCAAATATCATAGAATCATAGAATGGTTTAGGTTGGAAAGGACCTTGAAGATCATCGAGTTCCAACCCCCCTGCCACAGGCAGGGACACCTCCCACTAGACCAGGTTGCCCAAGGCCACGTCCAGCCTGGCCTTAAACACCTCCAGGGATGGGGCCTCAACAACCTCTCTGGGCAACCTGTTCCAGTGCCTTACCACCCTCAAAGTGAAAACTTTCTTCCTAATGTTTAATCTGAACCTGCCCTCTTCTAATTTAAAGCTATTACCCCTCGTCTTATTGCTACATGCCCTAGTGAAAAGTCCTTCCCCAGCTCTCCTGTAGGCCCCCGTTAGGTACTGGAAGGCCGCAATAAGATCTCCCCGGAGCCTTCTCTTCTCCAGGCTGAACAGCCCCAACTCTCTCAGCCTCTCCTCATAGGAGAGGTGCTCCAGCCCTCAGATCATCTTAGTGGCTCTCCTCTGGACACGCTCCAGCAGGTCCATGTCGTTCTTATGCTGGGGACTCCAGAGCTGGATGCAGTACTCCAGGTGGGGTATGAGACTGTTTTACCACAAACAGGCAATTTAAGCATGGCCCAGCATGTGGCCCATACTAATTCTGAACACCCGAAACATAAACTTTCGAGGTGAATGTATAAGAATGCATCCTCTAAATAGGCATCTTAACCACAACCCTAGAAGAAATCTTTTAAGAAATTAAACCCTCTTAAGGAAAATAACATCCTGTAACAAATTATTTTTAAGAAATTAAAATGAATTAATTTCAAAAAGCAATTACATGCAAATACAGTAGAAGGAGAATAATTTGCACTAATGACTGGGATACCCATTGCAAATTACCGAGTTCCACAAATTACTGAGTGAATAAGCAAAACAAATCCAAGCCAAGAATAATGCATCACAAAACGTCCAGCATTTTGTTTTTCCAAATGCAATTTAGCTTTAATTATGATATAGTAAAGTAATGAAGGGGCGACCCAGGGGAAAAATGCTTCTAAATGCATGAGAGACCTATGGCCCAAATGCTGTAATCTCAATGTAGAATCCCAGCCAATAAACATCTCTTTGAGCTATTTAATTGTTTTTTGGTATTTCCTATAATAATGTAGGGTGTAATAGAAAGGCTAAATTACTGATATTAATCGTAAGGTATAAATGGGATGAGTCTAAAAGAGCAAGGGCTGTGAATGCTACAGAAGCAGAGGTCAGCTTTTAAAATGAAGTATTGCTGTCTGTGTGCTTGTAAGTTCCCCCTCACCATGGTATCTGAGTATTTCACAATCCTTGATGGATTCTCTCCTCTCATCGTTTTGAAGCAGGGAATTTTTCCATTTCGCAGCTGGGAAATAGCGATGCGGAGTAGATTAAGGAGGTCACATACAGAGTCTGCTGATGAAGTGGGAATTGACCTGAATCCCCTGAGTCCAGTGAGTTACCTGTTAGCTCAGGCTTTCATCTGGTAAAGCATCTTAAATAACGCAAAAAAAGAGTGCTTTTGTTTGTGCTCAAATTAAAGTACACCTTAGTTCTGCATCCTGTTTATCAGGGAGGGTTCACTGCGGCTGAACCTGAAAGCCAGAAATCCCCACGGAAGATCCATACACAGTGAGCGGTGACAGTCCCCGCAGCGAACCTGCAGATCTGTATATAGCACAGAGCAGTCATCAGGTAATCTGATGAGGTTGGCCTTCAACTTTTTGATGATGTGCTCAGCAAATCCTTCCTTGGTGGGAGCACAAAAAGGCTGAATGATGAAATCATAACACGCACTGGTGTAAAGTAAAAGTTGAAATGGTATCAACTGCCAGATTAAAGTTCAACCCAAATATATTCTTCCAGGTGTTCACACAAGCTCTACTGTTATAAATCTTTCAGCTGCAGTAAATGAACCAAAGCTGTTCATTCCTGAACTGCTGCTCTTCCTTCATCCTCTTTTTCAAAGTTACTGATCCTGTCTTTTCTCTGCAGTTTGACTGGGAATCAGTCTGTCTCAGTAGAATCCCAGAAACCACACATTTCCCTTGTGGGCAGGACTTTGCAACATACAACAAAGCTGTTGTAATGCTTTCCTCTAACAGTGTCTCTTTAGTCAGTAGGAAGGGATTTCCTGTGCTTGATATTTAAAAAAGAGACAAGCTTAGAAAGTAAATGAAACTGCTGTTTGGTTGGGGTTTGTTTGTTTGTTTGTTTGTTTGTTTGTATTTCTTTGCTTGTTTTAAGACTAAGGGAAATTTAAATTTGAGGAGAAAAGGCCCACCACCTGTCCAGAGCGATAGGACAACTTAGTGGCTGCCAACAGAGGCCAAGGATCTCTTTGATAATGGAAATCCCCATAATGATACTGTTTGAAGCGGGACGGGGATGTCTCATACAGGAAAAGAATTTCCTGCAGGTTGAAGTTTGGAAACAATTATTTGAGACCATTTGAGTGACTGTATTATAATTTTGTGAAGCTGCCTTCACTATGATTCTGTTAGAGCTCTAAGGCCATGAAGACAGAGATCTGGTCTTCTTGGTCCCACTCTTACACCAGTGTGGACTGCAATGCAGAACTAGTGCCACTGTTACTCCTGTCTGCTTGGAAGATGACTGGCTGCACCTGAATCCTCAGTGTTTCTGACTTTGGGTATTTACTACACATTTGTGCAAGTAAATGTTAAACACAGTCCATGTCTAATAATGCTTTGGGTGTGGCTGGCACTTTCAAAACTTTGCTGAATTTTCCTCAAAATGTTCCTAAAACATTGAAGACTTACAGGTGATTTTGAGGCTCAGAATACCAGTTTCTTTCCTGCTACCAAATCAACAGACTGCCGCATTGAGTAGGCACATGCTTTACTCTGTAGACCTCTGTTAAAGCTGGGTGTTTAATGACTTTAGAAATGGCCAGTGACAGCACAAGTTGGAAGTATCTCTCTTCCTGTGTGTGTATAAGCAGACTGGTGCAGAGGAAGGAGTAGCTGTTCTTCCTTCTGCTGTGGGTACAGATCTCACACTGGAGTGCAGTGAGATGAGCGAACTAAGCCTGGAGATGTTTGAAATGGGCTGTGCTGCTTCCCCTTTAGAAGTAAACAATAAATATAGACATTCGGTCAGGAAGTTGATAACGCATTTATAAAAATGTGTGTGTCTGTCTTGTTTTCATTGTTAACATGAAGTATTTCTGATTCCTCAGAACTCAATGCTCTCCTCACCTCTACCTTAGGAATATGAGGAAACCGTGGGAAAAAAAATAATGGTCAAATTCTCATCCTCACTTTCTCCTTGCAAGGCACTGACTTACCAGTACACATCCTATCAAAATGTATCTAAAGAAATACAAATTTCAAATCCTAAGCTGTTCAAATCACATCACAAGGAATGGAAGAACCGTTCCAGGTTATTGCTCAAGCAAGCACAAAACCATATTCAGTTTTAACTACGCACAGATACTTTTGCTTCTCTAATAACTGTTGTGTCTAGTCAGCAACACAAATTTTGGAAACCCTTGCACATGGTCCAGTGAGACAATTTCAATGGGACTGATGGTGACTGCCCGTACATATGCAAGCCTTTTAAAGACCACGGCTGATATTCCCAATTTCTCATGTTCTTTATGAAAAACTCTGTCCAGAATAACAAGGTAATTTCCTCTTGGGAAAATACAACTTGAATTTACCCCAGGGACTATCATATCATCTTGGAAGACCTTTGCCTGGCATCTCTATCTGGAGCAGTCTCTTTAAATGTGGAAGGTTGAAGCAATGGCTGTTCTGCAAGTGTGTTTGCAACTCTTCTCTGCAGGAGCTGGTGAGCATACTTGATATTGATTATTCTTCCCCTTGCATCTTTCTTTTATGTTTCTGCAGAAGTGAAGAGTCGTGGTCTGATATCTCTCAAACAGCAGTTTGTATTGTATTTGGAGTATTGTCCTTTGTATATGCACGTGCATTTCATGTAAGCTCTTTATCCCAGCACTGGTATTTCTAAAACATTATGTGCTAGGTCTTCCTCCAAAACCCTGGTGGTGGTTTGTATCGATTTTTTTCTCTTTTTTTTTCCTTGCCTTTTTTTAAAAAAAAAGAAGTACTGGGGGTTGGGGGAGCTTTTTATTTGACTTGTTGGTAATTTGACCTGTCTTATGTTTACTTGTGTTTTTTTAATGCTACTCCACAGCTGTGAACACAAGGTAGTAAAGAACAATAGATCAATACTATGATAGTAATAAGGTTCTGTATGTGTGAAATAACAAAGTGGGGCTTAAAAAATTAGGCACTGATATAGTTGTATTGTCTGGAGCCCAGCAGACACCAATAGAGTGGCTCAGCACTGCACTGTCAGGGTTCCTGGTTTCCCATCCTTTACCCTCTTGTCTCTCCCTAGGCTATTATGGTCCCACTTACATGACATTGTCTTATAGTATTAGGGCTCAATACCTAGTAAAACACAATTATTTAAAGAGGTTCACAATTATTTAAAGAGGTTGATAGAATATTCACCTCTGTCACCACGTGGTCTTTTGATCTCCTTTCTAAATCAAGTGAAAATAGTTAGGGGTTGTTTTTTTTCCTCCATTGCCTATGCCTCCTTATTTCTGTTTGCCTTTGTTACAATTTCTACAGCTCTGTTGACTCTGTGACAGTTCAGTTAACTCTGACATTTTGGGGACATAGTTTGCATGAAAGAAACTACAAAACAAAAACTACACTTCATCTTCAGGGGTTGAGTTCTGAAAAACTCTGCTGAAGCAACACACTGAGAGCAATAATGATAGTAATTCCTACATCATTAATTATCATATAAAATCTCTTACATCTGAAGAATGTTATTAAAGCTGCAAAATCAAGCACTTGAAATGTCTGACCTAGAAGTTACCCATTCAGCTTCAGTTCTGGTCCTTTTGAGTATCTATCCTGTGTGCAACCTGGTTTCTAAAGGAGATACTGTTTGTGTCTGTAATTAAGTTGTCACAACTCTTATGGGGCCATAAATAATGTTTTGCTGGCACCTGAAAAACTGGATTTTCCTATATTTTCAGGAGGCCTTTGCAGGCTTGATCTAATTTTAAACTACGCTCTGTCTGAATATAGCATGTTATATAGTGAATATGTATGCAAGATTTTCAAATAATAAAGTTTGATGCTCAGATTCTGAAACTGCATTCCCCTGTTTCCACCGGAATCCCCCTCTTCTCCGTCACACTAAGTTAATTTGTGTTATCTGTGCTTCTCGGTGTGCTGTCTCTGTTGTTCTCTTACACTGAGTGGCATGAGCAGGTCCAGTGAGAAGTGAAAATTTGTCATGAATGGTAGGTGAGTAGATTTCTGGTAACTTTTGAGGCTGTATTTGTAACAACCACTTTGCTTCTTACTGATCAGATTATTGATGTTGTTATGGTCACATCTTCCTCCTTTTCAATGCTAAGGTCTCTATTCAGAAGCTGCAGTCGACTACTTCAGTGGTTTTTGTCTTGCTAATGCTAGTAATAGGGACTTTTGGACCTGTTTTGCAGCTATTTGTTGCTTGCCTATACAGACAACTAATCCAAAGGTGCACTTGAGTTAATGCTTCCTAGCTTATGTTTCAGTTCTGCGAACACTGTAATGGGGCTACTTATGAATTTATTTCAATGGATTTACTCATGCAAAAAGCTAATAATTTGCAGGTGGATTTGCAGGGTTGGGTCTCGTTTATATTCTGCTAGGCAACTGCTAAAGTCTCATAATCATTAAACCATTAGAATACCTTCAACCAGCTGGCAACTCTGTGTATGGTCAGGAAAACCAACCCAGCTGCAAAAGGAGAAGTACTGTCTTTGGAACCAGGGAAATAAAAGAGATAGTGGGTACGCTTCCTTCACCTTAAGACCAGGATATGATAGTTTAGACTCTGCCTAAGAAGTATGGTAAATGTAATAATGTCTCTCCTTTCTTTTGTTAAGAAAGTTGCCTGATAAAGCAGTGGTAAAGCTGATGGTCAGATCAAAAAGTGCTAGTTGAATCTCAGACCAATATGGTATTTCTCTTAAACAAAAGACAAACACTTTTTCTTTTTTAATTCTAGGAGGTAACTATAGTGGTCTTCCACTATAGGTTGTGGAGGGTATTTTTTGGTGATAGTTATGTACACAAAAATATGCATAAGAACAGCCCGTAAATCTCAATTCCGGTGTTTGATTCATCGGTTGCAGCCTGCTTTCTGTATCATATCCTTAGAGAAGAGGAGAAACCCCAAATATAGCTTTTAGTATTTCTAGAGGGGTGAAAATTCAGCTATCAAAATGGATACATTGCTTTTTAACTCTACCTTTTTTTTTCCCTCCCCCTTACCCTGTCATCAATTGCGAGCAGCTGACAGTCACTTGCAGAAGTTAACGCTTCTGCTTCAGTTATTTTCTTCTGCCGAGGTCTTTAAGACACTCTGCTCTTCCAGCCTCACCTGGGTGCTGTGTTTCCTTCCCACTCTGGAGTCCTCTTCCCTCCGACTCTGGCCTGACTCCTTTGCATTGCATCACCTTGAAATAGTACAGTGTGGGCTTGGAACACCTCCCTGCAGCGCAGGTATGGCAGCTTTCGCACTCCTTTCCCCTTACTTGCTTTCTTGCTGGTTTTGCATTTTATTTTTTCATTTCTTCCTGCTTATCCTCCTTTATGAACATTCATTAACTTCACTTAGGCTAACTTCAACCCTGCAGGAGCTGCCTTGTGGAGCACACATTGCTCATGGCGGAGAAACTTGTCTTTGAGAATGAGTGTGAGGGAGATGGCCTACACATGGCTAAAAGCTTTCTGATGCTGCAGTGAAACGGAGTAAATGGTTGTTGTTGTGCTGGTGTGCCCAAATGGGAGTTTATGATCCCCTTTTAGTTGCCCAGCTACTTGACAACACTTTGCTGCGAGCAATCATGCTGCAGGAGATCACCATGATTTTTGAGAGTGCAGGTTTTTGATGCTGCCCAGGATCCCTTGCTGAGCCTTGAGTTTCTATTGTGAGGTCCAAGAACTTTTCAACCCTGAAGCTGGTAAAAGGTTCCCTTCGTGGTCAAAATACAGGAAAGGATAAGGAAACTTGAAAAAATGTTGGTCTAAAACATTCCTCGTACAAGCACACACAGTTTTTCAGGGTATGCTGATGCTGGCTCCAAATGCTGTGATTTGGATCTATTCCTAAATAAGAACAACCAATGTAGTAACACATTATCCAGAGCTATAGCTCTGCAAATTAAATGTTTGCTGAAAACAGGACTGGAAAGCGAGCAGTAGTTCACATAATGCTTTGGAATATGCTTAAGCGGTGTCTGTATAGCTAGGGAATTTGAGGTATATTTGTTTTTCATTGCCATCTTTTCAAGCAGTGTCACTAGACTTGCAGCCAGCTCTCAGGTTGTTTCAGGAGACTCTGATGTTCTTCCTTTAATGTTTCATAACTGTCTTCATCGAGACAAGCGTGGCGTGTAGGGAAATCTCAAGTAACTTAACCGGATTGAAATGGGGCAAGGAGGAGCAGTGGAGTATTAACCCTGACATGTCCCGGTACAAAGAAATCCCTGATAGCTTTTCTTTTTCAAGCAGCAAGAGAAGCTGAAACAGTCTGACTGTAGTAGAAAGCGATGCAGAAATAACAGCAATAGCTGTTAGAGAGAGAAAGCTGGTGGAGAAGTGCCTGTTCTGATCTGATCACGTTAATCTGGATAGCTGAACACCTTTCGGAGTGCTTCTTGCTCAGGGAGCTGAACCTACTCAAGATGGATACATGGCTTTATACAATTGGGGTGTGCACTCTTCCCTGCCATCTGGGCATGAACCAGCTTACTTTGGCAGACGCAGGCTGCAAGAGCATTGGGACGTTTCTTATCAAGTAGGTACCTTGGGTGCCTGGCAGAACCAGGTAATCTTCTTGTATAGAGCAGAGAGCCATTGCTGTGATTCTTTTTTTTCATCCTCTCTTCCTAAATCTAATGGATGCTGTCAGAGGAAAAGCAACTTGTTTTGATCACATCGCTCTGCCCATTTCATTTGAGTTCATGTGTTTGATTCATCTGTTGCTGCTAAAGAAAACGCTGCAGACATGCTGGCACAGACAAAAAGGATGATCTAAGCACGATGGTGTTAGCACAGGTCTGGCATGGTTGATCCAATTTCTTGCTCTGCCACAGACTTTCTGTGCTGGCTTGAAAAATTCCCATGATTTCTCTGGGCCTCCATTCCTCATCTGTAAAATCATGATAAAATTCGGTGATGAATTGATTTTTTTTCAGTTCACAAGCCAAACTGTAAAATCAAAGGAAGAGGTGAGAATTTGGTTCAAAACAGAAACATCTTGGCAAATTGGACTGAACAAAGAAAAAGGTCATTTGGAGTGTTTAATTCAGTCTAAAATGAACTCTTGTGATTCACTTCATTTATTTAAAGAAAACCTACCTTTTTCTTTGACAAAAATATTGTATTGAAATGCAAATTTAGTTTTCGTGACAAGATCTGAATGAAAGACTGCCGTTGCCAAACAGTTCTCTGTTTCCCTGTTTTATGCTCTAGCCCTTCTCCCTACTTTACAGAACATTATTCACCAGAGTTGAAGAAATAGTTTTGCTTCCTTTGAACCATTACTTTATTGTTTGGGCAAGTCATAACAACCGTAAAAATTGTGCAGTTTTATACAAGCTCGTGTTGCTCTGGCATAAGTGTTTCATTGCCTAACACAGTCTATGTGTATATGGAAGATACAGAATGAGATCGCCTGGATATCTCACATAGAGGTATTCATATCTGGATAGAAAAGTGGGTAAGTCATCTTCCTTCCAAGAGTAATCTTGTTTTGGAAAGAGGTGTGCCTTCATGGAGGAAAGGTCAGTGCTGCTAATCCACGATCTGGGTTTGATGCCAACTCTCTCTCTGAATTTGGTCTAAGCTCACTCCTGTTAACATTGCAGCAAATTTTATTGTGAGCAGAATCAACATCTTCGGTGTGACCTTCATGAGTCACTTAACCTTTCCGTGCTTCATTTTTCCCCTCATTGATTAAATAAGGAGTCATCCTTCGTTCTTCACAGGGGTGTCTTTCTGTAGAATTCACTCAGTGTTTGCAATGTGCTTTGAGATAATCATTTCTCTCTGTAGACCTTCAGTAACATAACATGCTGATCAAATTCAGCTTGGTCAAACACCTGGTAAATCTAGGAAATGGGACCCAGAGCAATGACCATGCTGCAATCTTTCCCTTCTGTGTCTTTTCCCCTCTTCTTTTATGCTTTAATAATGAGAATGAGCTTTTATATGGACTATTAACACTGAACAGGGTGCTGGGGAAATGAAATGTCGTTAGTATATAAAAGACAAATAAGTTGTCTTTGCTTTTTTTGAAGTTTAGATAGGTAAAATCTGTGCCTAACATCACCTGATAGATTCAGCAGAGCAACGTATCATGTAGCAATACAGCAATAAACTAATAACAATCTGCTAGTTAAAAGTGATCTTCGCTGTGCCTAAAGAGGCGGAGTTCCACAGCTTCCCTGCGGCTATTTCTCTACTAGTGTTTCTGTGAAAAGAAGTGCCGGAAGGATTTCCAGAAAACTAAAGCCGGAGAAATAGCTGTCGTTCATATGAGCATCTGACACAGTTATATAACTTCTGAAATCACTGCAGCAAGTGCTGAACAATGTGTAAAATGAAAAAATGCCCACCAAACGCAGAGAGCAGTGAAGAACTACAAGGCCACTTAGAAACTGCTGTGCTGTATGACTCCACGCAGACATATAATCTTCAGCCTGGTTGGAGACAGGAGTGCCTGGGATGCTGTAGATTGCCCACCTTTCTCCATAACTAATCTGTTTGTTTACTGAGGGCTAAATGAGAGCTATGGATGCTCCTGGAGGATGACCTCCCCACCCCCAGTGTTTTAATTTCTCTTTTTCTAGATAGAGCATTGGTCACAAGGCATAAGAAACATAGAAAGGGAATATATGCATACTGCATTCTTACATTTACTCTCTAGTTAAAACATAGTAAAAAAAAGCCTAGTTGAGAAAAGTTTTAGAATGCTGACGTATCCAACTCAAATCCTTCTGCTACCTTTCTCTGGCAGTGATCTCACTGGTTCAGATTACAATTGTGTTGATGCTGACCATAAAACTGACCTTATACCCAGTATTGCTGATTCTGATTGTCAGCTCTCTAAACTATCAACAACAAAAATGACACAAATCACAATTCAATGTCAATTTCTGTTTGTTTCTCTTCCTAAGAACAACTCCGTTTCTTTTTATTTGTTTCCATCTCTTTAGTCTTTAGGAGTTTTGTTTTCAAGGTTTTCTCTGTGGTTTTCTGGGCTAGGAGTAGAAGTCTGAGGTTCTCGTACAATTTCCCAACTCCCAGAGCTGAGCTGAGTAGAAAGCCCGTTTGCTTCATGGCTTGCAATAATGAAAGTCCCAAGATTAGTCCATGCTACTTACTCCAGTGTGGAGTCTCGATGAAATCGGTGCTGCTTTTCACAGAGACTAATAGTTTGGCCTGGATCCATCTGCAGAACTGAAGTCTCTAGTGGCTGAAAGAAAAGCTAGAGAAGGAAGTATCTTTTTGTACTAGAAAAAATGCCCTATCCTATGCAGAATCCTTCCCACTTTGATAAGTCTCCTGAAGGAATTCAGACCAGCGGTGCTAGATGGCTGGACCGCTCATGGAAAGGTGCAGGTATTAGAATACTTCCTCACTTCTTGATAATTATACAGATTGCTTTCTAATTTTGTAATATAGCTTATCCATGGGCAGCAAATGTTTTGTTTTGTTTTGTTTTGTTTTCAGAAAGCAGATTGCTTAGATTAAGCGTCATCCAAGCCTCTGAGGCTGCATCTTTTTCCAGCCGCACTCCGCGGATGGTGTGAGCGGAGAGCCTTTGTTGGCACAGCAGGAGCCAGCTAACAGTAGAATAATCCTTCTTGGATGGCTTATCCAGAGGAGTGCTTTGTGTAGGAGTTAAAGGGGTGAGCCTATAGCTGAAGGGCCAGGTAGGAGTTAAGCGGGAGGCAGCGGCAGCGGCTCAGAGCCGCGTAAGCAGTTTAGCCACTAGAGGGGACTAAAGACCCGCACTGGGTTGTCCCGGGTCACGCATTGGGTTTCCTCGGGAGCCGGGCAAAGGAGGAGGAGGAGGAGCAGGGGAGGCAGAGCTGGTGGGCCAGCCCCGCAGGTGGGCTGCTGGCCCTCCCCTCGCCAGCAAGTGGGGGGTGCGGGTCCCTCTGGCCCGCAGCAGCGAGGCGTGGAGTCAGCACCTGCAGAGGTGGTGCGTTTCGCTCAGTACAAAGTCCGGAGTAAGAGCGAGGTCAAGGCCGCCGGTGTCTCCCGAGGTACCTCTGCAGTTCACCAGAACATGCCGGTGGAGATACTGTCGCTACCAGATTTCTGTCGGCTAGCGTGTTATGCTAGCGTTGATTCTGCCCCGCGTTCGCAGAGCGAACCTAAAGCCTGATCTCTATTTTAGGAAGGACGTACAACACCAGCTTAATAGTCATCTCTTGTGCAATAGAGGGAGGTAAAATTTAAAGCTATACTAACTCTTTTCTGCTGGAGATTGCATGCTGAGTTGAGTCATCTTTGTGCAGTAGACTACCCTACTACTAATGAGAAAAAAGAAAATTCAGTCTCTGTAAAAGCAGGATATGCCTGCGATGTGCTCTTTGAGTCTGAATTTTGTGTGTGGTCTTTAAACCTTAAACTTGTGTCATACAATTGAATTCAGAAGCAGCAACTGTTTCCAGTTTCACTTTAGTTACACAATTAAGCATTGGCTTGAAACTAAGGATGGAAGATGAGCAGTTGTTCACGACTATGTCTTGCTTAAATTAGTTTTATTTACAGCTTGCTCTTCCCCAAAGATCCTTGATATATTTGATGATATCCTATCTGCGTAACATCCTGCTACAGAAGGTGGGATCCTGCGCTCTCTAGAGTGCAGTTCCTTTTTCAGAGCAAATTACTTTCTGAGATATCAGTAATGAATCAGAAACAATAATGAGGTTTTCTTTTATCAGGAGTTCTAACATACTGGGAAAACGTACTGAGCTCCTGGAAGAGCACAGCGAAGGGGGATGCTATGCTCTCTAGAGGGCAGCTTATGGATAGGCTTCTGGGTTTGCTGAACATCTGAGCAGCAAATCCAGGCTTGATAGTAGTTCAGGAGATGCCTTATTATAGACGTGTGTACTCTCATTGAGGGTTGAATGTACATCTAAGTGCTTTCGCAATTTCTGTATTTCACAATCTAGTCCAGGTCCTTGTAAAATCGGAAAGAAACGTTACATTTGCAGAAACGGATTTGAAATAATTCTCCTCTTGTAACTGTGTAAGAAAGAATGGAGTTCACATATGGACATTTGGGTGTCTGGATTTTAAACAGAACCCGAATTTATTTATGATGGTAGCCTTGGACTGGAGAACCAATACGAGCATCATGCTTGCGTTATATACAGATAAATCATACTTAAATTACTTAATGGTAAATGTCTAGAAAAACTTGGTTAATTTGAATCTGGTTTGCTTTATTTTTTTGATAATAGTACATTGCATATTATGATATGAAACACTCAAGGTTGTTAAGATAATGTTCACTCCCACAGCGGATGAGTCAGCTCTTCAAACGCAATAATTAGTATCCGCATTGATTCATACTATCACTCAACCCATGATGGGTCATTTGTGGCTTCCAGTCTTCTGGACACAGCCATATGGCATCCCAGTGGGATCCAGGGCACTGACCCTGGGCTATTACAAGGGATACATGGTTGGCACGTTAGAGTACTGATTAAATATTAACCACAGCAGACACATTATTTCCACTCTGCTTTGAAATGAGTCTTTAATTAGGAAGAAAATAACAGCAGCAAATGAAGTTTCATGGTTGTTGTCTGAAGTAAATATTTTGACCCGTTGCCTGTGGTACAAGCTCAGAAAAGTCCCCTGAGGCTTTCAGGCTGCCATTCAGACCAAACACAGGTGTCTTGAATGGTATCCAGCTGTCAATCACCTGACATAGGTAAGGAAGTTTAAATAGGAGAGATGACTTGCTTAGATAAAAAGAACATACTTCTGTTAAATTTAGCCATGTCTTTTCTAGGACCAGCTACTCTTGGAGCTGTAGTTGTACGAGCAACTGAAAATACTTCTTTTCTATTTCTTCTCTTTGTCCTCATAATGGAAATTCCTGTCAAATAAATTTACCAGGAGCTTTAATTCAATTCTTTATTTAACAGTCTCGTTTATTATTCTTACATGCCCTGAAAGAAGAGCCATTGGGTTTAATTACATTCTGGGGGGGAATAACTAGTTCAAGATGCACGTTTTACAGTCCATGAATAATGTATGGGTTTTCGTACATAACTTTAATGTTTTATCTCTTTATAAGATGCTGAGATAATCCAGAATTTTTTTTTTTGCCCTCAGAAATGAAGATGTAATTATTTTTTTAAATTCCTCATTCCTAATCCCTTCATTTTGTCTTTGCTGTTTTCCAGCCCCCAAGAAGCCTTTCCTAAAAATGAAGCAGATTCTTAATGCTTAAAACAACCTCTAATTTACTCGTAATTAAATAGAAATAGATTTGCTGATGCTTAATGCTTATTACAAGTCCAAGGGAGTATTTTCTAAACAGTCATTTGATTTTTTTTCACTGCAGAGAAATATAGACTCACTGTTCGTGTCAAATAGTGTGCATCTCCTAAAGTTTATAGCAAGCCAGTTCCATGTTTTTATTGAAAAGCAATACGATTAAGCCACTTACTAATAAAAGCAGTGGTTTTGTGTGTATAAATCCTGCCACTCCCTTTTGTGTTACAAGCCCTAAAAGTGACTATTTTGTCTTTCAATGCAGTTTTCTCAGGGACATGGCTGAGTAAAATGTCTTGGTATGTTATTACAGGTTTTTCCTCGTTTGGGGTTATATTCATTTATAATTTAATTATGACCACAGTCTTAGAAACAATTTTAGTCTTGAATCAAAGCAGAAGCCCATCAGAAGCGCTAGTAGTACATAGACCAGACTTAAAGCATGTGTATTATAGAAAAGCTTTCTCACAGAGGATCCCAAGTGGCTAGTGGTTGTTTTATGCCTAGAAAGTCTGATTTATCACATGCTAAACGCTTACCCTCATGCTAGCATTTTACAATGTCTTTTTCTTAGAACCACTGTTATTTTTGTTTTTCTACAGTATGTATATACTATGGACCTTATTTCCATAAATAATGCTTGCATCACATGCATTCATGTGACATATTGGTTAATTTTCTTAGGTTAAATTTCACAGCAACCCACTTATTAATTCAGGTATTCTACGTGATTTTTAGCAATGGTACTTTTGTTGAAGACTCTAATTAAGTAAAACAACTCCCCCACCCCCCGCCAATATTCTACCCTGGATTATACTTCTGCAGGTTGAAAGCATGTATTAATTTTCTTCTTTGCTTTTTAATTAAAGCTGGCTTCTATCACTGAGGCTTGAATTTGGTTTAGTACTCTTTAAAGTAGTGATGTCTTAATCCACAAATGAAAGTGAATGTTTTCTCTGTAAACAATTAGGAAGATTGTCTACTTAAGCAGGTGAGAAGATAACAAACATAAATTGTGCATGTTGGTATTGAAGCAACTCTGTACTTATTAAGTGAGGACAAAGTGTTTCTTCTTGGAAACAGAAGAGCTGTTATGAAGAAGCGACATTCAGGAGATCACAGGAGTTTCTGTAGGGAGATCGTGTCCTCTGAAGTCCCACCTTCATCACTGGTGCATGCTGAAACCCTTACTAAACCTTCTAGAGGTGGCAGCAATGCCCGTTGTCAGCAGCTGTAAGGCCTTTCCAGCTCCTGGTGTAGCTGCCTCAGTACTTCAGTGGCTCTCGTGCAGAGGTCTCGCTTGGGTGGTCTTTCTCAGTTTCACCCAAAGGGAAGCTCTCTACACAGCTTCCCTGTGCCTCTTCAGTCCCATAAACAATCAATAGCAAAAGGGAGAATCTCTTCCCTTTGTGTATATCCATATGGTAGGAAAGGTGACTGTCAGCATCCTCCCTTCATCAGTGAAACTAGTCCAAAGACTAAGATCCTTAGGGAGATTCCTTGTGACTTCCCAAGGCCTGTTGCAACTGCTGACTCTCCCACTTTTGCGTGCTCTCTCTTTCCCTCCTACATTATGTGTCAAATCTTTCAAAGTTTCTAGGAAAAGATCTATTTTGAGACTTTGTGGATTCATTCGATTATGTATATGGTAGAGAAAAATAGCTGTTTTGTTAAGCTGTTATTATCGGCAATAGGCCAAATTCTGCCAGCAGTTCCTCTATTCCTGATGAGGAGTAGATCTACTGAAATGCATATGGATTCTTCTGGTTTCACTTCGGAACAATTTGAAGCAGAATTGAGCCCATTATACTTAATTACATGAAAATCATCTTATAAAGGTCTCATTAGTCTTCTATTTGTACTGCTATTTTCCTACATTAATCATTCCAGCTAATATGTGAGTGTTATTGGGTCTGGCTGTTTACGTACGGAGAGCTTATATTATAATACTCTGTTTGAATCCCCAGCTATGCTCTTGGGTTTTCTTTTGACAGTAGTAGGGCTTGATTTAACAAAGGGATATATGATTTCAAAACTATAATGAGCTTGCACTAGAGAAAACACCATTAAGTCAACAGGTGCCAGTTGATTTATTGTTTTTTTTTTTTCTTTTTTAACTATTCCAGGAACTCTGCAATATGTGACTGGTTTCCTTCAGGTTCCTCAGCATCATCAGGGCCTTAACCATAATGCAAATTGTTGATAGGGTGCTCGGGTAGAAATGTACTGATTTCACTTCAGGGTTGCTGAGCTGCTGGAATGGCAAATATTAGTGTTTATGATAGTAGAAAGAAAATTAGTAAATTTTTCAGTGCTTGGAGGTACAGTGTCTATTTATGTTACCTGTTAGCAGATAATGCAGTCTCTGAAGAGCACTGCCCTGGGCTGTGTTCTTGTCACTCCTTCCTCCTTCATATCTGATGGAATAATTGTAAAGAAATCCTCCTGAGGACCACTGTGTTAACATAGGAAGTGGGCAACTATTTGGTAGCAATCTTGCTTGCTAATTGGAATGACGTCTTAATAACCCAACATGTCATTTTGGATACTGTGGGACACAGGGTTCTGAAATAGAAGCCAAAAGGAATGTTGTCATCACTTGTCATCATAGATCCAAGAGTATTTATGGATGTTTTATGACTTTGTACTGAAAGACAATTAACTCCACCTTAGCCTCACGTAAAGGCAACAGTTGTTCACTAACGCTTCCTCAGTCTTTCTGTAAAGTGTGTTGGATACCATTTCCATCTTTAAGGCTTCAGACTTTATGTAAGCTAGTGCGGTATATTGTGGTAGATGGATAGATGTTGGTACGTGTGGCTTCCAAAATGCTTTCAACTAGAAAATACACAATAATATGAAATCATATCTTTCCAATCGTGTTTGGTTGTTGTGTGTGGTGTGTGTGTGTGGTGGTAGGGGATTTTTTTGCCTTGGTTTGGGGTTGTTTGCTTTCGGGGTTTGTTTTTTTTTTGTTGGTTTTTGTGTGCATGCTGTCTTTCTCCCAGTCACACCTATTGCATTACTTAGAACTAGGGGACAAAGTCCTCCCATTTCTTGTACGCTGTATAAGTTCAGATCCTGCCATGTCATAAGGACGTATGTCTCCTGTCAAAAGGCACTTATAGAAACTTGTTTAATTTTTTTGCTCTGACCTTACGAAGCCTAGAAAATACAGCCTGTGAACCTTGACTATTGATGTGTTAGACCTGCTGAAACACTAATCAGATGGCAGACTGGGTGATTTCTCTCCTTTTCCTCCAAGGAGTGCAACAGTTGCTCAGAAATGACCCAAATAATTTTTATTAATGGGCCCAACATTACTTTCATTTCAAAAGAGACAAATCATTTAATAAAATGTGTGTTCAGTTGTGTTCATTAGTGCTAATCAGTAGTTCATTAAACCTTAATCATATCAATTTCAGGCCACTAATATTCAGGTAGTTTAATAAAGGACCCAGCAGTAAAAGAGCACACATTGCATATTCAGGAGCATATTAATCCATAGCAAACCCTACTTGAATACATGCTCTCCATTCAGTTGGGTATCAGGGATGTCATAATAACAGATGAAAGCAAGTAAGTATACATGGCAAGACACCACTGATACAGTTTTAACTCTAGCACGTGCCTTGCTTATGTAGTATGAAGCCTTTGTCCCATACAGACTTCGGTGGGAGTGCTGTTTGAGCAAGGAGTGTATCAGGCTGAAACTTGACTGATAGAGTTAGCCTCTTTAGTGGAAACAGCAGGGCAAAATACTGAGGGAAATCCCAGAACAGAATCATAGAATCATAGAATGGTTTAGGTTGGAAAGGACCTTGAAGATCATCGAGTTCCAAACCCCCTGCCATAGGCAGGGACACCTCCCACTAGACCAGGTCGCCCAAGGCCACGTCCAGCCTGGCCTTGAACACCTCCAGGGATGGGGCCTCAACAACTTCTCTGGGCAACCTGTTCCAGTGCCTTACCACCCTTAAAGTGAAAAATTTCTTCCTAATGTTTAATCTGAACCTGCCCTCTTCCAGTTTAAAGCCAATCCCCCTCGTCTTATCGCTACATGCCCGAGTAAAAAGTCCTTCCTCAGCTCTCCTCTAAGCCCCCTTTAGGTACTGGAAGGCCACAATAAGATCTCCCCAGAGCCTTCTCTTCTCCAGGCTGAACAGCCCCAACTCTTTCAGCCTCTCCTCATAGGGGAGGTGCTCCAGCCCTCGGATCATCCTCTTGGCTCTCCTCTGGACATGCTCCAGCAGGTCCATGTCATTCTTTTGTTGGGGACTCCAGAGCTGGATGCAGTACTCCAGGTGAGGTCTCATGAGAGTGGAGTAGAGGGGCAGAATCACCTCCTTTGACCTGCTGGTCACACTACTTCTGATGCAGCCCAGGATACGGTTGGCCTTCTGGGCTGCGATCAGACATTGCTAGCTCATGTTGAGCTTCTCATCAATCAGCACACCCAGGTCCTTCTCCTCAGGGCTGCTTTCCAGCCATTCCCCGCCCAGCCTGTATTTGTGCTTGGGATTGCCCCGACCCAGAGGTAAGACCTTGCACTTGGCCTTGTTGAACTGCATGAGGTTGGCTTGGGCCCACCTCTGCAGCCAGTCCGGTCCCTCTGCATGGCATCCCTCCCCTCCAGCGTGTCTACCTCGCCAAAGAGCTTGGTATCATCGGCAAACTTGCTGAGGGTGCACTCGACCCCACTGTCTGTGTCGCTGTCAAAGATGTTGAACAGTACAGGTCCCAGTACCGACCCCTGAGGAACGCTACTCGTCACTGGTCTCCACTTTGACATCGAGCCGTTGACTGCAACTCTTTGAGTGCAACTGTCCAGCCAGTTCTTTATCCACCGAGTGGTCCATTTGTCAAATCCATGTCTCTTCAATTTAGAGACCAGGATATCGTGTAGGACAGTGTTAAACGCTTTGCACAAGCCCAGGTAGATGACATCAGTTGGTCTTCCCTTATCCATTGCTGCTGTAACCCCTTCATAGAAGGCCGCCAAATTTGTCAGGCATGACTTGCCCTTGGTGAA
This sequence comes from Vanellus vanellus, assembly GCF_965231255.1. Taxonomy (NCBI): domain Eukaryota; kingdom Metazoa; phylum Chordata; class Aves; order Charadriiformes; family Charadriidae; genus Vanellus; species Vanellus vanellus. The sequence continues at coordinate 97,394,021 of NC_138905.1, forward strand.
GCCATGCTGGCTGTCACCAATCACCTCCTTGTTTTCTATGTGCCTCAGCAGAGTTTCCAGGAGCATCTGCTCCATGATCTTGCCAGGCACAGAGGTGAGAAAGACTGGCCTGTAGTTCCCTGGGTCTTCCTTGTTTCCCTTTTTGAAAATAGGGGTTATGTTTCCCCTTTTCCAGTCATCAGGAACCTTGCCAGACAGCCACGACTTCTCAAATGTAATGGCTAGTGGCTTAGCGACTTCATCTGCCAGTTCCCTCGGGACTCACGGATGTATCTCATCAGGTCCCATGGACTTGAGCACCTTCAAGTTCTTCAGGTGGTCTCAGACTTGATCTTCACCTACAGTGGGTGGTTCTCCATTTTCCCAGTCCTCGCCTTTGCATTCTGTGTCATGGGCAGTGTGGCTGCAGATCTGAGTATATTGGGAATGCTTAGTATTTTGAAACGATTATTTGTAAAACAGCATATTGGAGAATACTATGTATAGTCCCCAGTTCATAAAGTAATTAACATATGTAAAATTTTAGGCTATGTGTAGTTCTATTGAAGTCAGTGCTACTAATGTCTTATTCAAAGCTCATGAATCTAGCTTAGTACTTTTCTGAGATCTCATACTGTCTTCCAAGAAAGGTTGTTACCAGTTGACAATTTGCCCTGGATGTGTGAAGCCCAAACAGTGCTACAGACAATGCTGAAAAATATGCTTACGTTATTACTATTTATGTATTAAAAAGTCACTCTGAATTTCATGGTTTTCACTGAAGTCTGAGGAATAAGAGAGACTCGTATTGATATACTAATTCTGTGTCAAAGCTCAGATGTGCCAGAAATATCATGAGCTGTTTTATTCCAGTAAAAATTTTATACTAATGCATGTTTATACAAGCACGACAGTCCTAATTTCTTCTGTGAACCAAACAAGAGTTAACAGCTGGTTAGAAAGATGAAATTTTAGGGACAAGCCTGGAATTACTTGCTGCTTGTTCTTAAGATCTTTTCTTCGTTGAAATCCAGTTGTAGTTTTGGAGATGCTGGTTTCTGTATTTTAGGTGAGTATTTTAGGTGACCACAACTGAAGAAGTTATAGCAACATGTGAATCTCTTCCCTCCAAAAAGTGCAGTGTACTATTTTTATCATCCAGTACAGTAAGATGTCATCATACAGTGAGGTCATCCTTCTAATCCTGTCCAGGTAAGAAAATTATTGTTTAACTTGAATTGGACCCCTACTTTAATATCCTTTTACACGCTCTGTCATCTCTTTTTTCTGACTTAGTAGTTCTCATGGACATCATTGACCCCTTTCAGTGAGACATCTTGATATTTGTATTGAATTTTTGTCCTACAATAAAACATTGTGCCAGCGAGAAAACAAGAATGTACTTCTCTCCTGTAGATTGAATACCATATAGAGCCTATTTCCTTTTTTTGTTGCTCTATAACCACCCCTTTCTCCTTTTCATCTTTTTTTTTTTTGGTGAAATAAGGAAGCAAAAATATTATGGGAAGATATATTCTATACCAACGGCATTTAGTAAATGAGTTTCCAAGCATATTAATGCAATAGAGTCGTAAGTGTCTCTGCTAAGATAGCTATATTCATCATGTCTTTACTAAGCACTTTTGTATAGGTAAGTAAATGGTGTATTTGTTTTCCCAGCCTACTCTCATCAGAAATGCATACAGAATGATCCTAGATCATTGCTATTTAATATCTTGATAGTTTTTACAACTGTGTATTCATCTTGCTTGTCTTGAGGGTCTCCACTCAGTCTGCCTTTCTGTTGACTGGAGTCTCATGTCTCATTTTACTACCTCTCTAAAACTCTGCTTAAAACAAAGCTGACATTACAATAGGCAGGTGATGCTTTAACATACTGGATAGGAGCTTATCAACAGCTCCAAGAAGCAGTGTGGGTTCAGACATTGTTTTCAAATCTGCACTATATCATTGGGATTTCCAGCCCAGCAGGTACAGGTTAAAATTTTAGTACAGTAGATGTTTTCTTCTCCTGCTCTGTCGTCACGTGAGATGGAGAGCAAACAAGTCTAGTGGAGACAGGCAGGTCTGTGCAGGTAGGCTGAACCCCCTGGGCACAAATAGCATACTCCGTTCTTGGATGTTTTCTCTGCTGCCCCTTCTTTTCTCTTCCTTTGACGCTCACAGGCATCTTTGGTGTATAGTGTGGCACAGGCTGAAAGAAGAGGTTAGATAAGGACTGGAGGGAGAAGACAGCTCAAACCATGTGCAGCCTGGATTTGGCAAAGGGTCCAACACGATAGCTTCCAAGGATTTGCTTAAACTTCTTGTAACAGGAAGGTGTTTGTTTTTGTAAAGTCAGAAGAAAATCAAAGCAGAGGTTTTTGAGAAGTCCTAAGAACTGCCAACAACACAAGCTTTCTGACACATACCCTTTGGGATATCCAAGCTGTTGGCAAAATGAAAAACAGTTCAGCCTACAAAAAGGGTTACGGTGGTCTGGCATGAGATTCTGTTGTACCTGAACTGGTTATACTTACGAAGGGGGCATGTCAGATGTTGAAAATTTCAAAATGTAATTGGTCTGATCTGAACACGAGGACTTGGGTAGATGCAAGTTCTTCTGGACCCTGTCTGGAGTCAGTGGCAGTGCTTTGGCAGCTGAAATCAAAGCTGTATTGCTGTAGGTGGGCTTTTTCTTCCTTTTTTTTTTTTTTAATTTATTTTATACTGTCATAGGGGATCTACAAGGGGGAAAAAAAAAAAAGCATACGGCTAGCTAAAGAGCAAAGCTCTCAATCAGCAACTATAACAGACATCCTCTGTGGCCTGGGCTATCTGGGGTACATTGACTAGTGGACCAGTGCCAGAAAATAAATAATACCATCTTGTGAAGTAAGGATGGAAAGAGTGTGATCAGGAATGCATGTTGCTCATAAAAGTTATGTACTGGTATTGCTCAGGGCATAAAACAATTTGAACACATAATTTCATTACAAAATAGTAAGAATCTAAGCTTAAAATACTAATAAAATATTGGGTTTAAGAATAACAGCAAGTGGATATTCGGAACAGATGAATCCCATGTTTTATATAGGCTAATAAAATATTATGAACTGGATATATTTCTAAAACTGCTGCTAAGGGGGACTAGATGATGGGGGGGATTGCTAACATGGTGTAGAACCATTAAATTTTGCTCACTGTAGTTCAGGAAATTTTAATAAGAAGCGAACCTTCTCTTTCTTCTTAATGGCTGCTCGATGTCCTACATGAAATCTGTGTGGGTGGATTTTCATTCTAATACTCAACAGGCAGATGTCCACATTGTGCAATAAAACAGTGTGTTAATTTGCCACTGTGTTCTCTACAGTAACCAGTACAGGAATGGGGGCTGAGTGCTGAAGGTGGGGGCTAGAGGCTGAACCTCTAGCAGATAGTCTGTGTTATCCATCGAATATGATTTAAATAGTTGAAAATAAACATTTTTTTGTTTTGTCTTGTGTTTTGGTAGGGTATGTGTGTATACATTTTATTTCTGTTTTTATAGTTGCCTCTAAGTTGGCAACAGCTATTCAGCCAGCAGAAATGTCTTCTGTAAAGCTGGCAACCTGAATTCTTTGTTCTCAGGATGTTACTTTCCCCATCTCTGAGATCCTTTCTGGACATCCTTCCTGTTCACTTTGATGTCTTTCATTGTTGCTTGATTTTTTTTTTTAAAAATGTTTAATGTTAACCTGTTGCCTTTGGTGGACCTTCAAATGAGTTTTGTTCTCCAAAGCCCTTTCAACTTGGTTGTGGGCTTCAGTTTTCAAAGGCATGGTTTTTCAACTAAATATGTTCTGTCTGTACTCTGATCCACTGTATGAGAGACTAGTGAAAGAGGTGGGAAAAACACACTGAGACGAAGAAAAGGGTTTTGTCATTTTTTAATTAACTGATAAAAAAACAAAGGAAGTGTATTTGAAGTATAAATAAGACTTGGCTTATTTGAAGTGTAAGATATCGAAGGAGAGAAAGTTAATGAAAAGACACGTCAGGAAAACTTGAGTGAAATATAGAAACTCCAGGAAGGAAAAGTAGTAAATGATACACAAGAAACCAGGTTAAATATGCGGAACATAAAAAAAAATGTGTACGAGAAATCTGCAGTCAAGCCAAGGGTCATTAGGGCTGTTGGAAAACCTGAATGGGGTTATTAATGAATAAACTTAATGTTACTAAAAGCTGAAATGGATTGTTTACAGTGATGTTTGCTCAGAAGAGCACCTGAAGATCCTATGCTAGAGACTATGATAGGCATTTCTGCTGTGAGGAAGTAAAGTAAGGGTTATAATACATTAGACCTGGGAAAATTAAAACACCAGCTGAATTGCATTCGCAAGGATTCCAAATAAGTAAGACAGGAAATTGGAAATCTGATGGCAGAATATAGCAGAAAATAATGTAGAGATAGATTAATAGTGTTTCCTGCAGCCTGCGTTGCTGGAGCTGTGGTGTGGTAGTAGTATGTTGTCATAGCAATGCCTGATTTGAAGAAAATGGAGATTAAGTTTGCAAACACTTCATCAGTTGTTGGGTATTGCAGCCTTTATATATATGTTGTTTGGTGAAAGAATATACAACCATAGTAATTCAGCAGAGTTTGAAAATGGGCCTAAGGGATTTGGAAGCAGAAATTGCAGTGAAAAATTATAATGAAACTAGTACTCATGTATCAACTAAAATCCATGAAAATCTATCCTAAAGTGTTGAGGGGTTTTGTTGCTGTTTGTTTTCCCAGTAAACCTGTCTGCATAGGCACCGGGAGAAGTTTTACAACTGAAACACATGGCTTTCAAGAAGTACAGTTGTTTCTGTGTTGGGTGGGTTTCAATTAAGTTTCATTGCCTAAATTCGTTTCATTTTGACTTCCACCCACTTGCCGTGAAAACGCTAATGGAAAGATGCTGGTGTAAGACCATTTCTTGAATGGGGAAGTTTTATCTGACAATCTGAACTAATTTACAACAAGGACATTGTAAATAACATCAGGAAAAAAGGGCTTTGGAACTCACTTTGAAGAGAACCAGGATCATAACTGTAGTTATCACTTTAACTAGATATTATAGGTTGAGTCTCAAGATGCTCGGCACAAATTGTTCATAGGGAGTCTGCTAAGCAATGTATGCATATACGTTTTGTAACAGAAAGGGGCTGTATGCAGATGGCAGTGGGGATTTCTGTTGCTGAAGAACTCTTGAGTCCTTCGTGTGTGTTTTAAATACGTAGAGAATGTGCGCTTACAAACTTGAGTAGGTGGTCAGTACTTTACCTGAAGAGCACATTCTCATTTTTCTTTTTCTGTGATATTCCATCTTAAGCTGTTGTAGATTTTTATCTTGTATTTGATTTTTATTCTAAGCATTTTTTCAAGTGATAGGTTATAATGACATTTGGGGAAAAAAAAAAATATCATTTTTTTCTCATTTCTGCCAACTGACGCTGCAGACAGATGGAAAGATGTGACTAATAGTGTGGATCAGTGTATCCTTATAACTTGAACCAAAACAGCACAGTGAAACTAAAGGCTCTGGCTTTGCTCCCTTCTTTCTGATCCTCACCTGAGGCAGACCTAAAGATCAAAGCTTACTGTGTCAACAGGTATAAAGATGATGTATTGCCTTTCTGCAGTATTCTCCGAGTCTGATTTGTACTGCACAGAGCACAGAACTACTTGAATGGTAGAGCTTAAATAAAGTGTTGGTAAATATCTAAATCATTGAGGATGAACTTCGAAGAGAAAGCTAGCTAGCTTGTTCTTTGGCTTGTTATTCTCATGCCTTGTCTAAGTAACGTCAAAATGCATTAGAACACTTTTACTTGTTTAGATGGAGATTACGAGTCAAACTGAATGTTTCATCATACCGTTTCCTCCCTAGCAGCTGAAGAAGTCCTTTGATAGAGTTTCACTAATTTAAAAGGGGACTTCTTCAAAATCCCAATGCGTTTTCAAGAACTAAGTCCTCATCTAGGGCAGCTTTCTTCGATATTTTATTTAAAACTGGACCTAGTAATCATTAGCCATGAGTTACAGAAAACAGCAATGCCCATTTTGAAGGATGTAGACTTATCAGCAATCATTTCCATCTTGCAATGGGAAGGGAAGAGCTAGTGAATAGCACTTTTCACAAAGCCTTCAGAAAGGATGCTTTTTGGTTTTGTTTCCATGGAGGAAGAAGCAGGATTAGATATAACTGTGTCCCAAGTATAAATGCTTTATGGAAATTGTAGCTCAAGAGGATCCCACTCACGTTTCCATGAAGCAGGCTATAGCTGGAGCTTGTAAAACTTGTGACCTGGCTAAGAGTAGAAGGGAAATCTGGTTGTTGTAAAGATGTAGCCCAGCTCAGAGGTTGGAAGGAGAGAAGACTAGGAGACTATTGAACTGCAGGTTCCATAACATATGTGAGCAATACAGTGACACACAGTTTGGTTTGGCTTAATAAGTTTCTTTCTGAGGAAATCATCATTGAGGACAAATTTTTTTTTTTTTTCTTTTTTTTTTTCTTTAGAAGAAATGACACTTTCACTAAGATTGCCTTCTAAAAACAATGTTTTGATGGTTAATGGCTTTGCTCACACGTATGAAATGATTCCGTTTGAAAAGTACAGTTATTTATATATGCTCTTACTACCTAAGTGTCCTGTTCTCACAGCTATTTTGCAGATACGCCCCGGATAGTCCCACTAAATATTAAATACCATTGTTCATGTTCCAAGGGCATGGTTTTCAGTTTCCTTTGAATCCAGATGTCCAAGGAAAGACTGTTTCCTCTACAGCACCAAATTAAAGTACAGAGTAAAGGCATTGAAGTATGGTACAAAAAACTCTGCAGTCAGATGTTGCAATTGTGACACTTCAAGACAAAAACTGCAGTGGGCATCTGGTGGGCTGTATGCCCATACTACTGAAACCTTTTAAGAATCTGATGAGTTACTGGTGCTTAAACAGAAAGGAAAATTGGATTCAGATTATTTACGCAAAGCTCTTTTGGAAACTATCTTCACTATGCCTGAAACCACACTAGGAACTTCATAGCCACAGACAGAAGATGTCTCTGCCTCCAGGAACTTAGTATCTAATTAAATGTCTTGGTTCACGTAAGCCCAAGAAATGACCTGAGGGATGAGAAGTGGAAGGGCTGTATTTGCTCTAATGCAGTGATATAACAACAGTTTGGCCTTTCTGAATTTCTAGATTGAGTTGCATCAAATTCTTTCTACCTTTTTTTTTTTTATTCCAGTTATTCAGGTAAAGCTTACTTTGCCAGGTTGTATACAAGGTATGGCTTATGGGGGAATTTAAATTAGGAAAAGGTTATGGTCTGTTGAATTGGAAGATACTCCCTATTTAAGGAGCAATGAGAAGAGTTTGAGCAAAAAGAGAAAGTAACACAGCTGTTTTGTGAAGCCTAACTTTGAATGCTTTGATCAGAGATCAAAACATTTAAAAAATAAAAATAAAAATTTTCAAGGTAATGCTTTAACTCTTTCTGTAGATGTGAACTTACTGGGATGTGTGGGGATGCCCAAATGCTGGGGATGCTGCTTTTCCTGAATGCTGACAGGTACAGATCTAACAAAAAACCTCCTGTAGTGGTAGAATACATCCCAAATGCTGCCATACTCTGAGCTGGTGTGAAAGCTCTGTGGCTGGATGGCTTTACCAGATACCTGGAAGTGGCACAGGCAATGGCACTGCTCTCTGACAGTCTCACTAATACCACCTCATGTCCCACTGGGGAGGGGAGCATGGTGAGTTGGGTTAACCTCTGTGAAGCATCACAAGCTGTGCTGAATTTGCGGGACCACAGTTCTGAAACTTGAGTTGCTTCACAGGACTGCAGATGTCTTTGGCTCACCACATTAGATATGTGTATAAATTATGTCATGAAAGCCTGTAGTTATTCATTCCAGAGTTGCTAAGATGCTTTGATGTGCTTGGATTAGATGGTGAAGAAACCCTAGCTCAGCTGGCAATATCCCACAGAGGGTAGATGCATGCATATAGTGTGAATATAAATTCTCTTTGAGGCCTTACAGAGAAACAGGGTTTACATACAGATCTGACAAAGTATTTTGGGTTTCTGTAGGAGGATCTGAAAAGTGGAGTGTACAACGGAAAGACTGTATGTGGAGTACTGCTTTGAAAATCGCAGGTAAAAACCTGCACGTACTCTTAAGAATGAGTAAAGTACCATTTTGTTTGTGGTGGAAACAGGCAGAGAAAGGTCATGGCACTGAGCATGGAGTTTGCAGTGGCTTCGTTTGATGAATGAATGAGACTTGAATGCCAGTGATTTGTCCTGAATCTGAGGGGACTGGAACAGAGCTCTGGTCCATGCCCTGCCCTCCTCTCTGTGCCTTGTGCTTTTCTTGTGTCTATAAATTGCTTATATGTGAGAGAGACAGTATATTTATAACACAGATAAATCAACATTTATTTATTTCTTTTTAGCCACAGGCTTATCTGAATGTGGGCAATTGGGGGATTCTGTGTGAAGGAGCACTAGTCAATATGTTTATTCTCTTCTAGATAACGGCAGTAATAACAAGCCCACCATGAATTTTATTAAGACATATTATTCTTCTGTCTGTTTTGGGAGCTATAGGTTTTTGGTTGTGTTTGGTTTGTTGGTTTTTGTTGTTGTTTTTTTTTTTTTAATTCTTTTTCTTGTAATGATTTCTGTCTCGAAATGAGAGAGAGAATTTCATCTTTTGTAATGACAATTAAACACAGTTTGAAAGATCATAGCCTGGATGTAATAGCCAGATTCTTGAAATTTATTAACTGAGGAACCAAGTGAATAATTCAAAACAAATAGCTTTCTTGATAAATGGACCCTCCAGCATTCTTCGTATTTTCACTGGGCAGATCATATTGTTGTCATCATTGTTTATATCAGAGTAGATAGTCGTGGTTTCAGCTGAGGCTTTCTGTTAGAGTAAGCTCTTGTCCTCCCAGAGCACTAAGAAATGTAACTGCATCGCTCTTTTTGGTGGATGTTTTGGTCCTGCATTTTGACCTGTCCTTTTGAGTTTAGAGGGTTGCTTTGCTTTTCAAAGTATACCTGTAGCTGTGCATGCTGTCTTGAACTCGTTGAGAGTGATTTATTGTGCAGTCTTGGAGCAGCATCTCAAGAAAGCTCTGGCCTAAGCCTAGACCAGTCCTCTCCTGATTTGTAAGGAGTCTCCCTGTGACAGAGGACAGATCTCAGCAGCAGTCTTCATCCTCCTTTTTAAGTCATCTCTTAGAAGGAGCGTGTTGACGTAAAGAGGAAGACTTTTAGTTTCACAGTTTTGTAGAACACAATGCGTAAAGTAGAGCTTTGGTGTATACGCAGTATTTCTGAGAAGAAGCCCTAGAGAAATAGTATGTATAACTCAAGTTTTCCAAGTGCTGGAACCATCTTTAGCAGAAGCTTTGATTTGTTGTAGTCCAGAGATAAAAAACATGTATTTGAGGCCACTCCTCTATCACTTTGGAAGGGGATCACCTAGAACAATTAGGACATTGGAAAGCACCCTCTCCACCGCAGTATTCTCCGTATGTAAGATATTAAAGTTGACAGTTGAAAGGGAAAAAATAAAAGGCAAAGCTGTTAATATTGATGGTTAGACACATGCAGCAGGTCTAGTGGTAGAGAAGGATTAAAATCTTGTTCACTGGCAATTCCCTTCAATGTCAGACTAGTGGACCATGTGTTTTTCTTAAAATGGTTTTGATATTTACTGATATTCTTCCATATTTCTTGGGTTTATTCCAAACTGTACATTGTATATAGTCTCTATGGCTTTTATTGAGCAATAATTCATTCTGATTAGCTCATTAAATAAAATACAATGGTTTGAATAACATAGAGGTATACACTTACATTTTTTTTTTAAATGTACTCAAATTTCATATTTTGCTTCTTCAAATTTTGTCAAGTCTTTCTGTGAACGCTTGTCCCTCTAAAGGTTGATTTTCTAAGTCTTGAGAGGAGGCAGAAGGTGGTGGGAAAACGTGTCAAAGACCCTTCACTGAAAAAGTGGCAATTGATAGGGCTATTTTGTGTAGAGTTAACTTGTTCAGCTCTCTCTAGGACAGAGGAATTGGAAGCAGGAGAGAAAATTACTTATGATAGGAAATAAAAGGTCAAAACACAAATTTTGAGTAACTAGACACGTGAAAAGTTATGGCAAGAACCTGATATTTATAGTATGACAGTTCCATTGTAATCCTGGCAGAGACAAAGCCAGGACAGTTTCACTCCCTTTGTACTTAGAGCCAAGGAATGTCATTTTACAATGCAGGTTGGGGGCTATTGATGTGCTGTGAGAATTAGTGGTTTGGAGGGTGGCACAAAAGCACCAGGCACTCCAAGTTTGCACAGAACGAAGTGCAAAATAATGTTTCCTCCTCCTACCAGCTTAAACCGAAAAAGAACCAGCATTTAAGCTGGATCAGTTATTTATATTTAAGAGGGTTTGGTGCCTTCCCTGCTACTCCCTCTGGGCTAACTCCTGAACGGCTTGAAGTCATTTAGGGGATGTGCAATGAGAGAGCTCCCAAATGAAAAGGGAAAACATTAAATGAGTATGAGTTAGCAGTGTAAAAAGACAGCAAGCAAAGATATTTGTGCCAATGTATACAACTACGGATCATGCTTTTAAAAGCACTTATTTCATGATTAAGTGCTTAAACAAGGTGTATTTTTTTCCCCTCATCACTTGCAGATCTTTACATGCTGTTTACTTAATAGAAAGTCTTGACAACTTACCTAAATACTTTGGGGATGTGCGTATGCTTATCTAAGCATAAATTCTGGGTAAAAGTAGTGGAAGAGCTAGCTGCAAAATGACTAGTTACTTAAGAATGTGATGCTGCAGGTGCCAACGTCTAAGGTTGCAGAAAATTAACCAGTGAGTCAAGAGCAGGGTCAGCACTAATTTGAGGATATTTTTCATTGCTTCCTATTTTGAATGTCCTGAATTCTTGTATGAGAGTCAAAATCAGCTTCCAAATGAAAACAGGGGAAGACAGAAAATGCATTTTTAGATTACAAATTATCTGAGTCAGCGTAGATTTGTCCAGAACAGGAAAAGCAAGTCAGTCCTGCCTTTCAGTTTAGCAAGATCAGGCAAACACCTACAAATAAAGGAAGAGAAGGAGGATCTTGACTAAAGGGTGGCCTTGATGATGTAGAAAGTAAAGAGCGATTGCTCATTTGAAACAATAGTCCAAATTTGACCAAGATAGAAAGCCAGCTAAATAAGATGCATTTAATTATAATTTGGCATACATTCCCCCTCTTTAAATTTTAAAGCAAGATAAGCTATAAGTATTTTAGAGATAATTAGAGGATTTTCATTTTGTTAGGAAAAAACCTAATCGTTCTGTAATGTCTGCAGATGACTAATTGTGTTGTGTTCCTAGAGGAACTGAGTTACTCCTCTGCTTGGAAATTGGAAAGATAATAAAGCCATTTAATGTTGTAAAGCTTAAGCTCTGAACAATATCTTTACCTATGATTGCTTCAAAGTTATAGAAGCGTCAAGCTAGTCACCTATCAAGGCTATCAGATTTTATTGTGATTTTTGTTGTATGAAAAAAAAACAAAAACACAAAACCACTAAACCGAAAACAACAACAACAAAAAACCCAAACCACCTTTTCCACTGAATTACACTTGTGAAACATCACTTCTGAGATGTAACACAGACCAAGATTTATTTCTCTACCATTTGTTCCCTGCATTAATCTTCAGGTCTTTTAATAAAGGTGGGGAACAAAGGGTCGGGATGACTCAAAGAAATGGTAATGGGATACACAGAGCCTTTCACCTATAGGTCTCTGGATCAAGTCCAGCCAGGATGAATGTTGCCTCAAAGCTTTTCCACCCTTTATTACTCTGTGGCTCTCAGGGATATAAACTGAAGGATCTATTTCTGCTTTCTAGTAAACTGGTGAGCAGTGCTGGAAAAAGCTACTGCCCCTCTGATCCAGGTCAGTGGTGTGGGCAGAGATATGGGATTTGCCTTCCACATCAGGCTGCTTTGATGAGTGACTGAAACATGCCAATGAGAGGAGCAGTGGAACCTGCTTTATTGCTGCCTCCACTGTGGTGTTTTTCCTCTTGATCTATGAAAGATGTTAGTTTAGCTCCCTCAGCACAGTATTTGCATAGTGGAGGGGAGAAGAAATGAAATAGAAGTGGGATGTGTCTAGTTGTCCATTGGAATGAAAAAAAGTGCAAAAATAAATGAGAGATCTCTAGCAATTGTTTGTGGGGTATCCCCACATCGACCTGTGAGTATGTGTAGCCCATGGGAACAGGGAAGTGAAATCAAAGTACGCTTAAGTTGCTCTGTAATTTTCAGGATTTACTACAAAAATGTATACAGTCTTGTAGAACCTGCTCTAGAGGAATGAAATTAATACAAGACCCTCTGGCTCCTGCAAACTCTGACTCAAATGAAATAATGGACATAGCTTTCAGCTACGATAATTGAGTATCTAATACTTGGTTTATAAATGGTTGGAAGTATGTGGGCTTTTGTGTATGGATGTAAAGGGGTTTTTCTCTCGCCCTCTTTTTTAAAGGACCCAGAAATAAATTCTGTGGCTATTGAGTAAAAGAACTCAAGAACAAATATAGAACTAAGAAAAGGATTTGCCATATCAAGAAGAAAAAATATTTTTTTTTTTATATTCTTCTAACAAGAATGTCATGCTGTGTCCTGCAAAAAACTGTCATGTGTTTTTCCTGCATTTTTTCCTCTTTCTTTTAGAAATGAGTAATTGTATGTTCAGCTGCCCTTGGCTCCGTGGGGAGAAAACAGCATCTAGTTCCACTTCTGTCCACTGCAGTAAGGTCTATCCCATTTCGATTTCTCCATTACCATCTCTCATGTCTCTCACTAAAACTAGCAAAATAACACAAATGTAAACAATTCAGGCACAGGGGTGGCATACTTGTATTTTATTTGAATCTATCAGATGAAAACTTTAATTGAAACCTTTTTCCACATATGTTAACAAAGAAACCAAAACAAACTTGAGAGGAAAAAAAGGCCTTCATCTACTTGTTTGTTTCATCCATTGGTTTGTCTAGAACTCCAAGGAACTCAGAACTGAATGTGAATTTTATGTTAAAAGATGATAAGTAACTCTAAACTTTCTGATGCTTGCGAAATGATACAGTAATTGAATCACAAAAGCATTTGTAGGGTTTGGGGGTTGTTTTGGTGGTTTTTTTTTTGTTGTTGTTGGTTGGTTTTGTTTTGTTTTTTTTTAAGTAATTGCATTACATGTGAGTGACTTTGCCAAATCAAGGTCTGGTGCAGTGTGCTGCCTCATAGCAGCTGAAGGTGGGTGCTTAGGGAAGAATATAGGAAAAGGGGGCATGTGATATTCTCCCTGAGCCGCAAGCCAAGGACTTCCCGCGTCAGAGAAACAGAGAGAGTTTCTATGTATTTAGCAGCCCTTAATGGGTTTTTCTTCCATTTTTCTCCAGATTGAGGACTGGACTTTATTCTTTTGCGTCTGGTTTTCCTGTAGCACTATGATTTGCTTATTGTTCTCTCAAAAAAATTCTCAGGTTTATCAAAATTGAGCCACGTGGTTAAGCCTTTTTAAGCTGTTATTTTAAACAGGAGGCCAGCCAACAAACAGCTTAAAGCCTGTGATCTAGGATTCCCCAAAGGACTGACTTAGTGGAGGGTTTGCATGTACCCGTTTCTCCATAAATCCATGGCTCTAATGTTTTGAAAATGCCTTCCGTGAAAAATTATAACCTTTTTTTCGATGTCTAAAAATAACTCTAAGAGATTTGAGATAGAACAGATTTGAAAAAAAATGCCTCTTGTGACAGTTCATCATTGTTTTGCTGGCATAGTTGATACCTGAGGGAAGGAATCTGTTTTTCACAAATGCATTTCTACCGTAGAGTTTCTTCTGGCCAAGGAAGGTTGAACAGTGATTCTACTGACTTTAAAATTACTGGTAGGTCCCTAATTTCTGGGAACATTACCAAAGCTATGTGTCTGCATGGTTGTGTACTTCCAGATAGTCTGCCCCACTGGAAGATGCATTTCTACCTTCGTAACATCTAGTAACGTCCAGCAGCCCACATCACCCCTCAAGGCAGGTCCAGTTGGTGGTGAGGCAGTAATGAGATTTAAGCAGTGAGAGTTGACTCTCGCTTTATGTCAGCTGCCAAGCCTGCTCCCTGCAGCCATGCCTCTTGCTTCCCTCAGGAGGAGGGAAGCAGCACTCAGACGCATGACCTGGAAAACTTAGTTCCGTGCAGAATTGGAAATACCCACTTACCGCAGACACAGCTGGCACCTCCTGCAGCACAGGCTCGCCTGGCAAACAAAGACTCTGGAGTCTGTCTGCCTGGAAGGAAGGAGCTGTTGGAGCCTGGTTTGAATTGTCCTTGCAGTGTCCGTACCTGACTCGCCATCCATTTAGTGTTTAATCTGCTAGTGGATTTTCAGTCTCACAGTTAAGGTTGCTAATGATTGATTAATCCAGCTCGGTGTGGACAGAACACACCAGGCAGTTATAAACGAATTGCAACAATTTCTCTGATGCTACCTTTCATAAAACATACTGTCTGGGGCACAGATGAACAGCAGTGGCTCCATTTCTGGTCTTGACCCTAAGCTGATTAGGACACTGTTGGGTTTTTTTGCCTGGTGCAGTGAGGGGGTTTTGTTGGTGTTGGTTTTTTTGTTTGTTTGTTTGTTTTAGGTTTTGGTTTTTTTAAAGGAAAACATGTTATGGGGCTTTCTGTAAATTCTCTGCCCTCTGTAGCCATGAGGGATTAATCAGAGGTGTGAGAGCCTGCATACTGGTTCTTGAGAGCAATACATTATGTTTGCCAGCGTCATATGTGTGATAAGGAGTTTTGTTCTGAGGTTTGTTTGGGTTCGGGGTTGTTTTTTGTTTGTTTGTGTTGGTTTTTTTAAGGAGAAGAAGGTGGGTTTGATCAGATACCCTCTGCCTTTCCAGTCTACCATGTTCTTTGGTGCAATGTGTAGCTGTTTCCAAAACAGCAATGCGTGCTTATTTATTATGCCTGGCTGATTTCGAAGAGAGGACAAGAGAAAGATCTGAGCTGGAACTCAAGCTGCACATCTTTCCATGATGGTATTATGGGGGGAAGGGTAAGTTCTGCTTGTACAGGTGGCAGAGATTCCTTCCCTTCACATGTTTCTGCTATATCTTGCTCTTGTATGCGTACATTATGTGTCTTTATCGGAAGTGATCACTTCCAGCACACGTGGACTTGTTCAGCTTGTGCAGAATGCAACCTTCAATAATACACTGATCATAATAATGACCATTTAAAAATAGGCTTCCTATCGGATTCCATTCCTGATGATCACCAGGAAGCTCTTCTGCATCCTGGCCACTAAAAAGATATTAGGAAATCAGTAGCTAGGGAACAGGGAATTGTGCAGAGGCAAGATTTTGCTGTTCTGTCATCAGCAAAATTTACTAGGGGACTTCTTAGCAAATAGAAGTCAATTTGTCCTTACAATGGCCTGCATTCATTTATCCAAACCACTCGGTGCTTGCTCCATGAACATCTGGAAGGAAGATGAGAGTGGATGTGGGGAGAAATGCTTGCAAAAGAAACAATCAGTGCTAGAACAGAAATCAGAGCTTTTGCATTTAAAGCAGCTTTTCTCTGAAACTGGAGACTAATGTGATTCCAGGCTGCTCAGATTATAATGTTAACATGTCTCTTTAGGTTTTGATGACAGTTAACATAAATATTAACGACAATTTCATTAAAACTTGATTTCGTACAGAAGTGTATTATTCTTTTTATTCATTCCCTGTTGAATAGATGCAACATCATGCAAAATTGCCATATACGACAACTGCTTTATTATGTGCATGGAAAACCAAAACATTTTTCAGATTACAAGCATTTTCAAAGAGCTAGAGTAGGCTGAACCCACATCTGATGTAATGACTATCAATTAACCTGCAGAAGAGGGTAAAAGTGTCACAGGAGAAACTGGAGGACAAAGCTGAAGGACAACTGGTGTATAGCAGGTGAACAGAAGGTTAGTATATTTTCAGTAAAACATTCTTCCTTTTGTTTCCCTCCTTTTTTAATATTTATTGCCCTGGCTTTCTTTTCCTCAAGTGTGCGTGTCATGACAAAAGTAAAATTAATTTCCAGTTATGTGATTAATTTTAGGTTCACAGAGTGTTTTTTATTTTATGTATCTTGTTTGTGTTTATGTAGCACTTGTTGATGGGCTAGCTAGTATCCTTCACTTTCTTTAATAGCTTTACTGTAAATGATTCCTTTACAGAAAACATATAAATACTATGATTCCCAGCATTATGATGTCATAGCACCTATAAATACTGTAAGTAAAGAAATGCATCCTTCTAAATGGAGAGTTTATAGTACTCTTGTGGGTATCTTCCAGCCAGAGGATGAGCAGCTCATAAATCTTTTTTGACAGAATAAATAGGAAATCCATGATTCCTATCAAGTTCTGTAGAAAGACCCAGACACCCAAATCTATATGCCATCCTTTGCCTTGCACATGTTTGAAGCGCTAGCAGACTTAATTGTTATGCCCCGGGGAATCTTCAAAACTACTGTTGGCAGATACAAGTGATATTAACAAGACAAATATGTCTCAGTATATTTACCAGGTGATTACTGCTGTTTCAAAAGTAGTAAATTATTGTATTTATTCATCTATGATGTTTACATGGGAACAGAAGGCAAGCTGGATTTTAAATTTTTTTTTCTTTTTTAATTTGACAGAGGGTTAAGGATAGGGAAGGGGGAAGAAGGAAGCAGGTTTGGATAGTGCTCTAGAGGCAATGGAGTTGCATAGTTTACCATTAACTCTGTTCCAACAGCAAGATTTAAAATCACAAGGTTTTCATTCTGTGTATGCAAGTGATTTATAATGCCACATACCCTATGTGATAGCATATGTAGTCTCCAAATGTTTCATCTGTGTCTAGGCATTCTGGTTTTTAAATCACTGCAATATGTTGAGCAAGCAAAGGACTTCCTGTATAGCTTTATTTTGTGTGTGTGTTTGTTTATATTTACAAGAAGTTAAATATCCTATCTTCTTTCTCTTATGTGCACTTCTTTCTTCTTCCTGTTTCTTCTCAACTCTTCCCCAAGACATTATGAACTAACACTGAAATTGTGTGTCCCTGTATGCTTTGATATTGGTAGTAGTTGGCTTAATGAAACTAAATCAACCATACCATTTTCAGCATAAAACCTTCCAACTAAAACTGTTCATGAGAATGAAACAGTATTTTTCCCCTTTCCTCTCCAACCCACCCCGTTAGGACTGAGTTAGCCCATGCTTTTTAAATCTAAGCTTCATTTGAGGATGAGCAGACATAGTCCTGACTTGTGGCATGGAGACTGAGTGTGAGTAATGTGACCACCGATGTACTAATTCTGCTTTTGCTTACTTTCTCTCTCAGTTGGAAAATCCCCTAAAAGGTGTGTGGAATGTTTTTATGGGATTCTGGAATTTATGGCAGTGAGATGCTACTTTTCCCATAATGTACAGGAGACCACAACTGAAATTGCAAAATCAAAGCCGCAGTTAGTAGGAAATGCCAGACTTAAATTTTAAAAATGAGTTAGGCCTCTTTATACAATCCCACCTACCTTATAAGACAGTATACAATGTGTTTAATTTTTTCCTCTGTGAAGCCTCACCTCATTTGCCAGATGGGCAGTGCTTGCTTGGTGAGCAGCTACTTCGTTTTCTCCCCATCATTCATAGAGGTCTCTAAACCTCACCTGTTACGTGCTGTTTAAAATCATCTTGGGGTACAGCATTATTGTTTTTAGTGCTTATTCTGGTATCTGCATACTACAAGATACTTATTTTCAGAAAAATGTTGTGAACTGAGGTGATAGTACTGGAAATAACACATGAAATTACCTCCTTTGGGTTCTGTTTTGTAAGGTCTAAGGAGTTTGGGTTTTTTCTTCCTTTTTAGCATACTTAGCATTAGTTAACAGTAGACATAAACAACATGTTTATAACACTTATACTTTATATATAGAAGCACTATTCTCATTGAGCAGTTCCCAAAGTACAAGCACAATTCCCAGCTGCAGCTGTGAGCGCTCAGCACTTCTGCAAATCATGTTTTAGGCCGAACGTGAAATTGGGGAACACATGATGAGTAACCAGCAGTAAAACACTCAGTTTAAGTGACTTGCCTAGCTTGACGTAGGCACATTAATTCTAACAGAGTAAGAACTAACATTGTTTTTTTTTTCTTTTTCCTCTGTAAATTTTCCTCTCCCTTTTCCTCCATCCCTTCTGGCCACACAAGAATGGGGAGACTCCAGGAAACTTTCATACTAAATCTGGCGGGATGAGCTCTGTGAGCACAGACCTGGCCTCCTCTTCCCATCATATTCATGATTCTTTTTTACCCATTGATCCTTGCTTCCACACTACTTGTTATGATTTTTTGTTAGTTTTTTTTTTTTTTTCTGATAGACTAGTTCAGCTTTTTCCTCCTTAATCTTCTTACCCCATTACTTGTTTCCCTTGTGCAGCCTGTTCCTGCTCTGGCTGCCTGGGTTTTCTGACGCATCTGCAATTATAGCAAGAACATCTTTTTTTAGTTCTGCAGGAAATTTCTACACAACTATACAGCATTTTCAGGTAACTCTAGGCTCCTGTTAGTCAAGAGAACATCTAGAATAAAGGTCTCGGCACTGCTTGAGACAGTGTAGTTGCAAGGGTAAAAATCAATGTAGAACTTGGCTCAATGTCGGTGATAGGATGCCTGTGTTTGATACTGGCCTTCCAAATACTTCTGGTTTTTGCTACGCTTATGCTCCCTGGATATGCCTGCTTTGAGCAGGAAAGAAGCTTGAGAGAGTTTTAAAAATTTTCCCTTGTACAGCAGTGGGCAAGCCTTCAGATCTCTGTGTAAACAAAATTGGGTGAATGCTGCTGGCAAAGCCTGGAAAAACACCCCGTGTTTATTGTTTGGTATAGTAGAGTATTCTGTTGGTGCAATTGGTAGGAGGCTCGAGCAGGGATAAAAGGTTTTAAAGAGTGTTATCTTACCTGGTAATGTTTTGGAAATATCTGCCCTCAGTCAGATCAAATCCTTTGCAAAGACAAAGAATTTGTGGCTCAGAAATGTTTTCAGGAGCCTTGGGGATAAACGGTTTCTGTCAGAGATGATTTAGCAGCATCCGGAGGGGAAGTGATTCCAGGTGATGCACTGTAGTCATCATCCCAAACACTGCCTTAATTTTTTTGTGGAATTCTAACAAGACAGTCCCAGGGGGCCACCTTGCTGCCAGCTCTCCTCCCCACAGACACCCAGCCAGAACACCACATGCAGCTGCCCTTTTACTGCAGTGCAAATCTAGAGCGTCTGCTCTAGAATCGCACAGAGGTACCTGATAGCAGAGGCGAGCAATGGGCTTAAACGGGGCTTGCATGGGGTCATCCAGTGAAAGAGTCATCTCTTTCTCTTCCTATGGATACTTTCTGGTAAATAAAAAAAAAAAAAAAAGGCAGATAAAAAGGTGAAACTGCTCAATTTTTCTTCTGATAACTGCCTGATATTTTCTTTCCTTTTGAAGATCATAGATTGTCTAGGTTGGAAGGGACCTTTAAGATCATTAAGTCCAACCATCAGCCTAACACTGCCAAAACCACTGCTAAACTGTGTCCCTAAGCACCATGTCTACCCATCTTCTAAATACCTTCAGGGATGGTGACTCCACCACTTCCCTGAGCAGCCTGTTCCAATGCTTAACAACCCTTTCTGTGAAGAACTTTTTCCTAATATCCATCCTAAACCTACCCTGGCGTACCACAGGCCAGGATGCCATTGTCTGGCCAGGGCACACTGCTGGCTCACATTCAGCCGGCTGTCAAACAACACCCTCAGGTCCTTTTTCGTCGGGCAGCTTTCCAGCCGTTCCTCCCCAAGCCTGTAGCACTGCATGGGGTTGTTGTGACCCAAGTGCAGGACTTGGCACTGGGCCTTGTTGAACTTCATACTACTGACCTCAGCCCATCGATCCATCCTGTCTGGATCTCCCGGTAGAGCCATCCTACCCTCAAGCAGATCAACACTCCCTCCTAACTTAGTGTTGTCTGCAGACTTACTGAGGGTGCACTCCATCCCCTCGTTCAGGTCACTGATGAAGATATTAAACAGAACCAGCCCCAATACTGAGCCCTGGGGAACACCAGTTGTGTCCAGGTGACTTGATAACTGTAGTTAACTAGCAGATGCCAAATAAGAGTATTTGGAAAATGTAGTATCTTGCTGCAAAGTTTTTCCTATAACCACTGCGTTTCTACTGGGGAGAACTCATTCTACCTAACTGTTGTCAGCTGGTGATCACGCTCTTTCTTACCATCTGCCGTCAAAACACCAAGTTAATTGTCAGATATATCAGCCTCATAGCTCTGCAGCTGCCCATTTTGAAGACCTCCATCTTACATACTACTTGCTTTGCATCGACTG
Organism: Vanellus vanellus; assembly: GCF_965231255.1. Lineage (NCBI taxonomy): Eukaryota > Metazoa > Chordata > Aves > Charadriiformes > Charadriidae > Vanellus > Vanellus vanellus. Next base: position 97,414,563 of record NC_138905.1, read on the forward strand.
TCTGTGTATCTTGGAAGTCATATACTTCCACTTGATGCATTTTACAGAGTGTTGGCAATAGCCTGGTGAGAAACTGCAGAAGTGCATAAGCCTGACTGCATAAGGGACCTTGTAAGAGATCTGCAGCGAGCAGAACCACATGGAGATGGATAAAACTGTGTCTGCACACTCAATCCAAACTAAATTAAAAAAAAAAAGAAGAATTTTGGACTTCCGAAATCAGCTTGTTTGTTTCTTCCCCCCTGCTGCCCTCTACCATGATACTATTGTTGCACATACTCTTACTGCATTTCCACCAGCATGCTAAAGCACGCTTTAGCCTTGCCTTTAATATTGAAACCTTGCCCAAGTTTTACGTTGCTGGTCCTCTGACTCCAGTGGAAGGGAAGGAACTGCCTGCCCTTACATGATCAGAATTTAGCTCGCTTTCTCACAAAACACAGTGGAGACATTGGGAAGCTGGATTTCCAGCTTCCCAATTACTTATTCGTTCATACCTTCTTGATCTGGTGATTACCCTGACCACAGCACACGGCCGTGCACTTCCTTTTTGTATCCCCCAATTCTTATAGGAGCATCTCTTCTGCTTCCTCCTGCTGTGTAGGGATCCGCAGACCCAGCCTCTGGCGTGCAACTGGCTGTGTCAGAGCTGGTCAGAGCACTGCATCAGATCTCAGAGGGCTTGTGAAGGCTGAAGTAAAGAGCTGGAGCAACACAGCAATGTAAAGCCATGAAGCCTGAGATAATATCTACTCCAGCAATTCTTAGAGAGGTGAGACCAGCTTAGTCCGCTCCCTGAATTGTTTGCATCAGCACTAGGATAGGACTTGGTATATCTAATTGTGGACATTTTGGATGGGTAGGTGGGGTTCACTGTGGAGTTACAGGTGGTTTTATAAAAGATGCAAAAAGAAACGTATAACTGTTCTCGGATCTCCCTTTCAGATTTTTCCAACTCAGTGGCCAGCTAGTCTGTGGTATTGGAAATTCAGATTTCCATTGGTTTTGTTGAGAAGAGGGAGGTAATTCCGATCATGCAATTGACAGTATTGTGTACTCACTTTATATATATTGCCCATACATTTGGGCATCTGATAAGGCTGGCATCTGTGTTTAAAACTTACCACTTCCACTGCAGGAAGACACAGCAGGTTATATGCTTTGTAGAAAGTGCGAATTAAAGGTCTTAGGTTACTGTCAGATGATTTGAAAATATTCTATTCCTTCCCCTGAAAGAAGCTTGTGAAGTAGTTCATGGAAACTTTTACTGAAGTGTTTAAAGTTTTATCATCCTGTTTGTTATGCATGGTTAAAACCAGTGAACCTACAACAAGGCCTCTTAGCTTGGATGGCAGTCATCTTTCCTGTTGTGAAGATCAATCCTAAATGTCCTACATGGGTTTTGTATTTTGTAACATTTTGCACAACCTTATTTTTTATTCAGCTTCACTGATATGAGTAATTCTCTGAATTAAACTGAGATAACGCTAGGTTTGTGTGGAATAAACATCGCTTTAGAATAGGAAAGGAAGAATAATTGAAAGAGATGTTCACTGACATTTTCATATCAAACAAAGTAATGCTCTGTGACTGTGCCAGCAAATATTATTTTCCAGCTCTGTCAAACAATGCCTTTAATGTAGCAGTGAACTAACTATTAATCCTAGGTTGATAACTACAGTCCTGTTTTTCTTGTCTCTGTCCCCGGTGAGTTTAGTCAACAGTTTCTTTGGCCCCACACACCCCTGTTGAAAGAGCATGTGTTCTTGGGCCTTATCAGTTTGCAACCTGGCAGAAAGTGTTTGAGCTTATCTGTGCTCTCCAGTGGCTCCACGAACCAGCACATTGTGTTGGGTGTTTTCAGGATGTCTACCTTGGCATCCAGCTGTGGTTGGACGGTTCTCCCTAGTTTTGGCAGTAAGTAGTACAGAGCCCTCTCTTTCTGCTGTTCCTCTTTTGTCTGACTTTCTGGTTTTCTTGCTTGGGTGCCTACAAACACGTCTTATGTAGCTGAGTTGCCCTTGCATAGTCCCTGGCATGGAGAGCTGAGCTGTGCTGTGGTTTTGCATCTGCACTTCTGTCTAGCCTGGGAATCTCTGCATTGCCGTAAAGCTGCAGGTCCTCATTCTCTGGTACATAGATATATATTTTTAAAAATCTGGTCTTCTATCTTGTCCTCAACAAACCTGTAGGCACAACAGTACTTATGCAAATGAGCATAGGTACGGTACATTTCTACTTCAAATCTGTACAGCCTGTGCGCCAACGGTACAACTTTTTTCTTTCCCTGCAACACTCCATTTTTCCTTCCCAACCCCCTGTAGATAGCCTGCATAAAATCTCCGTCTTGAGAAAATTTTCTCAATGCCCACCGTTGCTTGGAAAGCTCTCACCTATATGAACAGGGTGCTGCTTCTAGCTAGTCTTTTTCCCCCTTTTTTTCTTTGTTTTTCCCTACTTAGTTCCCTGAAGTGCCATGTAATGAACAGAGTTAGAGACAGAAAAAGACCTTTTGAAATATTTTTTCCTACCCTATATTTGTTGCTACTTCATTGAGTCTTGTTCTAAACATCTCATGAGATGGGATTCCTTCTGTAGACAGTTCTGTGGTCTAATTCATCTTGTGTTTCTCCCCTGCTGTTCAGCCTCAATGGCCCATTTTTTTAAATGGCTTCCTATTACTTACAGTTATATCTTCCTAGACCATTGCACTATCTTCTTGCTTTCTACACTTCCTATGGCCTTTCAGTACTCCTGTTGATATTTTTATGCCTGATTCATTATGGCTGTGGCAAGTTGCATTTTGTTGGGGTCAAATTTGCCTCTGAGTTGGTAATTTGGTGCCGAGCTATAATAGAGCAAAATTGACAGTTGGCACTGTTCAGGTCTCAGCTGTTCTTTTAACTTTTTGAATACCCATGGTCTTTTCTGTTTCTGTGTACTCACCCACTGTTCTGTGCATTTCTTTCCTGTTGTAGTCCAGTGTGTTCCCCGCCACAATAATAGCAGTTTTTTCTCTTCCTCCCAGCTTTCTGCTTTAAGGTACAAAGTGGACTTCACAGAGCTTTCAATTTCTTGTGGCTACGAACCTGCTTATTTTAATAGTGGACTAATCTTAACAATTTACCAGTAACCTTCAGTCTACAGAGTTGTCATAATTGCTTCTAAGTATATTTAGAACAAAACTAAAATCCTGCCTAAATGACAGCCTGAAATATTCCAGCTGAGTGATAAGCATGTTCATCTTAAGAACTATTAACATTTGTTCTTTCAGTAGTGTTTTCTCACTTCAGATTTTTATTAATTTTAAAAAACATATGCTTAATGTTCATGTAGTAGTAGCAAGCAGAAATTGGCTTCTACTCCATCTTCTATATTCTCTCTGTTTAATTAATTTATTTATGTGCGTATCTAATTTAAAGGCAAAAGCATCAATCGCAGACTATCGGAGCCTTTGAAATGATTAAAATTATAATGACATAAAAGATGAAACTAGCAAATATTCTGTTGCAACTGTGAGTTCTGTCTTGATCTATGCCAAGCTATTACATAGTCTTGTCTCAAAAAAACAGAGTAAGGAGAGAATTTGTAAAGGCAGAAACCAGTGGAAATAGAGGGATTTGGAATAATTTCTCAATTTGACATGAGCCGTTATAGTCCCTAGTATTTTACAAACTTTTACTGTTCCTGTTGGTCCTTTATGTCCAGAAATACGAAGGACAAGGTGCAGATACTCTGGCAGTAGATTGCAGATGAGGGAAGGAAAGAAAGCTGCTAGCTTCCGCTCATCTTTGCTCTCGGTAAATTTGAGTGATAACCTCTGTTAAAGCAGCCTTCCAACCTCAGCAGAATTAGATTGATGCAGACGTTACAACAGAGTAATATGCAGCGGTAAAGGATGTTCGCAGTCTTTTGGCCACCCAAAGATTATAGGGAGAAGAATCATTGATGGTATTGCTGTAGGATGATCCAGTGTTTCTTACAGGTCCAGATGAGAATATAGAAAGCGTAAGGAGACACTGGTGCCTTCAGCTGTGTAAGAGTAACATAATCCTTGCTTCATCTTTCCAGCTAATTGTTCCTCTAGCACTAGGTTGGTAAAGTGGTTTAATATCAGGCAGGAAAAAATTATGGCTGTGTGTGACGAGCACACTGAGAAGATCAGAGTGCTGTGGACCACTTGGAAGAGAAAGGAATAAAGTTATCAAATAGTCTGTCTTGAAGGTTTTGAGACCAACTACCAAGCTGTAATGAATCACTATATGATAAATTAAGATAGTGTCAGGCCTGCTTTCGTTTTAACTTTTTTTTTTCCACTTCGGGAGACAGTTTATATGTGATACCTGGTATGAGACAGAAGATCAGGAACTGCTCTGAGAAGTTTCTGGGTGAAACCTGAATAATCTCATAAGAAATGGAAGACTAGATTCTGGGTTTCAGTTGCCACTGTGGGGAGATGGGTACACTGAGGAGCAGGTACGCACAGTTACCTTGGTGGGAACTGGCAGTCTTAGGAGGAACTCTTGTGTTATCCACTAACACAGGACTTTGTCTATGACAATAATCTTTCCCATAAGTTTTAATAACAAGTTATGGCACAAGCATGTCTGCTGTGTCTCCAAGGGACAGGGTCTCCCTGCCTGTGCACATCCTATAAAGGTTATTTACATGCAAGGACAGAAGGCCTCTCTGCTCCAGATTTTTCCTCCAGAGTATATCTGCGACTATGGAATATTCTCTCTAGAGTGTAGTGTTAACTGCATCTCAATATATCATATTATTAGCTTTTAAAATACAGTATACCAAAGCATAAATACACAGCAGGATCTCTTTTTAGTAGTGTGTGACTTTTAGTAGTATGCTACCTTTTTATCTTTCTTTGTTATGCTTGGAGGGGTTTTGTGCAGGGTGGGCTGTTTTCTTTTTAGGTGGGGTTTTTGGGGGTTGTTTTTTCTTTGTTTCTTTCTTTCTTTGTTTCTCCCTGTTCGGAAAGTACCAGGCAATTGTCTATGTTGGCAAGAAATAATAAAGAGAGAGGTGATGATTTATGATGCAACCAGACTTCTATCCTTCACCTGTATGCAATAAGCCTGGGGCTGGGGTGTGCGACAGAACAGCTACTGATGGCGGGCAATCTCCTGTCTTGATACCTTAGAGCTTAAGGTTCTTACTTTTGTCCATAAAATAACAGTAAGATAGATCCAAGTAAACTTGATTGAGTGGGGTATAATTTTTCAGCATACTGAATATATTATCTTTTGGGAAGAATCTCATGGCGTAAAAACAAATCTCTGACATATTTAAAAGGTTTGAAACTGGATAGCACTTAGGGAGTTAGTCAATCATTTGCCTGTTTCTGTTAGAGCTGTATTAATGTCTGCTTTGATCCGCTGGGGATTTCACTGAGATATACTGGTCCTGTGCAATTCATCCATATGTACTGAAAGTTGTATTCGTCCTCCTCCTCCTCTATAGCACTCAAAGTATGAATTGCATTATAGGGTGTAGGCTTTTTATTATTTACTGGAGTAAAATACAGATTTGAATAGCAAATTATTCCATTTTTTTGGCCAGTTGGGGATATTTCCTTTTCCCTGAAAAAACACCGCTGGTACATATCCTTAGCTGGAATAAATCAGCATGGCTCTATTAAAGCCACTGGAACTGAACAAAGCTGTGTGACATGAAGTGCTGACCTTTGGCATCTTTAAGAGGCAAATATATAGCAGAAAGCACAAAATTCAGAGTAGCCCTGTCTGCTGGTCACAAAAATGTTATTGGCTATGAGAAACTGTCTAAAGTTGGAGTGGGACTATATGCAAACATACATTTACCATTTCAATTGTGTGAAAGAGGAGGGAGGGTCAGGAAGCACTGAGGGATCCCAAGCTAACGAAGACAGCAGCTGTGTGCGTGACACGTCATGCTGACTACAGGTCTCCTTTGGAGGTCTATCTAAGAACAAGTCACAAACTTCGATCTAGAGCTTATCTTTGCTGAGGTAAAAATCTAATTGCAGGCACTCTTTATACCCTTCAGTCAGTGTGTGAGGCTGCATGGGAAAGTTAAGAGAAACAAAGCCAGGTAACGGAAAGAAGAGAAAAATCTTTGCTTTTGAATGTGAAGTTTTAAATTTTGTGGAGCCAACAGGGACAGCTGATTTCATATGAGAGATGAGGGTATTTCATAAGAGAAAGTCAACAAACAGGAACTGAACTGGACTTAGACTTCTAAGTTGCCTTGTTGGATATGGTGTTGGTAGAAGCTATGTGATGGGAATGTCTGTTAAACAAGCAAAATTGCTTTTCTTTGCTTCTGGAGACCTTGTTCTTCAACTCTCCCTGCAGTATTAATCTTGGATTTACTAGAGTTTTCCAAAGGTGATGTGATTAGCGTTACACCTAAATTAATGTATTTGCAAAGGAGGCATAATTCAACCTGAAAACAGATGAAGAGAAGCAGGTTACTAATGAGACTGCTTTAATACTGAAAGCAGTCTGATAAGATATTATGGAAGAATGTCTAGAGCAGGGAGCATGTCTATCCTCACAGTTTGCACATCACTTAGCACACAGATTATGATAATTAATCACTTGGTGGAAGACAACAGGATGGGATTTAAACGTGCGTTTCATAAACAGATTTTATTTTCAAAAGGATGATCCAGATCTACAGTACCGTAAATCAGAGTCGCTTCACTTGCTTAAGAGAAACTGGGCAATTTATGCCAACTGCAGGCTTGCTACCATATTTTAACAAGAGTGACTAATGTTGAGAATTTGTTGTTGTTTGTTGTTTTTTGAGAAATACAAAGAGGAAGAAAGAAAATGTGGAAGTGGGAGTGCTTCTGAAATGAGGATTTCTGATTCAGCACTAGAACAGACCTAGAAACCAGCTCCGTATAGACACAGCTCCTCGGGTGTTTGCAGGCACTAAATGTCAGTCTGTGTTAATACCTGTACAAGTATTTTTAGGTATGTTCAGATAAAGGCTGCTTCAGGGTTGATGGAAAATTCTTGTGCTTTTTCCCCATGCAGCTGTAGAGCTAACAGATCAGAAGCACGCTAGTGCCCCAGTGTCTGTCATGCAGAACTGTTCTCTGTTTTCTCTGCATCAGTCTCAAGCAGACAATGTGCAGCTCCACTGGATTTTTTGGGACCAGGTTTGCTGTGTCTCATTCAGTACAGCATAGTGTTATCTTTCTTGAGAAGCCCCCAACTCAGTCCTGTTTTTAAGTAACTGTTCTTTTTTTCGTATGTTCCTGTTTCTGTTACCTAATGAACTCTCACTACATAATAAAAGGTGTAACAGAAATCACCTATATCACACATGGTCCTTTCATGTGAGCTTGAAGACTGTGTCATGCACTTCAGTAAAAATTCTGATAAAAAGTGTTCCTCCTACCTTCTGGAAGTCAGGTCACATCACTTAAATCTATACTTCTTGCATAGCAAATGTGTAGAAAGTTCTGGTTATTCAGTTCTACAAAGCCTGCTTTCAGAGACTTTAAAAAAGGGCATTTCAAAACCTCAGAAAAGACTACCTAGTGGTTGCTGTATCTGTTACTAAGGTGATGCAAAAGTGCAGGTTTCATTCTTACGTGCATATTAACAGTATCTTTAAATAGCTGAGGTCAGGGACGCCTTTTTTCTTTGTTTCCTGGTTTTGTTAGGGGCATGCATGTACATGGAACTTTAAAATGGAAGGAGAGATCGGACTTATTGGCAGACCTGGAAAATGGTGTGTAGAATACTATAAAACATCCACTTACCAAGCTTTACTTTCAAGAACATAGAGGGTAATGATCATAGTCTGTATGTTAGTTAAGTTGGACATCAGACCCAAGTCAATATAAACTCATTAAGTTAAACGTGATGTTGAGCTTCATGTCTGTATAGTTACATGGATTGCTTGGAAGAAAAATCCCTGGATTTAGCACCTAAAAGAGCACAAGTTTTTAAACAGTACTGGATCTGCAAATCCTCAGAAATTTTCCAGAAAGCTGAGGAACCTTTAAAAAACTGTACAAGTTGTAGAGCATATATGACCTAAATTTTATTAGTTATCTTTCAGATGAAAAACCAAACTGGCCTCTTCTCATTTAAAATTAGTGGAAAACCCCTTCCTTATTTAACCAGTTGTGCAAACCTGTGCAGGTCCACAGGGTTGGAGCAATAAATTCTTGTGTTTATATATATTCCGTGAATTTATATATCGTAGAAATACGAATATTTCTTTAATTTTGTTGTGCTTTTTTGATTTCTGGTGCTCTTGAAAACTCAAGTTGCTGCCGACTGAGTCACAGGCTGTAAACGTACTTGGTTCACTGATGCATCTTGGTGGTTGGAAGGGGTTGGCTAGAAAATGCTGAAACTCGCTACGAGATCAGTATTGGCAATTCTTGGTTTGCATGCTTTCCCAGGTTTTCTACCAATGTTGTGGTGTGTTTCGACCCACATAAGTTTGTACTCAGAGTTTTTACTTGGCTTTTGAGTTTATTCTTTTAAATATGCCACCAAAATCCAGAATTTTGGTATAAATCTGTGCCAAGTTTTGCCACTCAAAACTTAGTCCATGTTTGGAAAATGTACCTGTGCTGACGTTTTCAACCGAGCCATCTGAGTTTTGTGGTTGGAAAAAGTAAGCTGCAGCCATAAAAGCTTCTGAAATAAATGAAGATACACAAATTCTTTAGTCTTCAGTGAGTGTCCGTGGCACGCAGAGGTGTGCCTGTCATTGTAGCTAATCTCTACCTCACCTCGATTCAAGCACTGCTAACAAAGGAGAGGGCAGTAAGAACAGAAAGACTGCTGTACAAGAATATGACTGGGGCATAAATACTTAAGTCTGAATCAGTAAATATTCATGAAGAACATATTGGGCATTTATAGGTTACCCCCAGAGGCAAGTAGTGACTCACATAGTGATCTGCCAACAGTACAGAAACATCCTTAATGCTCCTAGGAAAATAATACCTCTCAGAGATTGCTGCTTGGCACCAGTGTATTCTGGGCACAGTGCTTCCGCCAGACGCCTAACCTGCAAGGCCAGCTATCCTCAGATTTTCCCTTCCTGGCAGGTGAATATTGGAGCATCTACCATACCAAGTAGTCCATCCTGTGTCTCGGTACTGCTCTTTCATGACTGAAGACCTTCACTGGCTTTTGGGAGCCAGTGTCATACTATAAAGAGAGTGTCAAATGAGCGCGTGATGTCTATTGTTTGTGGTTAGCTTTAGAATGCTCTAACACACAGTTTCAGATTTGTTGTTGTTTTTCTTGGCTTTTACTCTCTCAGTATGGAGTTACATGTTTTTTTCCTAATGCTGATTGTGGTCAAAGAGATGGTAGAAAAAGAGTTTCAACAGTCGAATAGTCAGCAATAACATTTCCAGTTCCTTTGTATTCCCCCTACTGCAATCTCCTGGCCGCCTCTTCCTCCACTTCACATCAGGGGTCCCCTAACAAAATGGATAGCATCTGTCCCATCCCAGGAACGTCTGTCTCTCTTTTAATGCTACTTTTACCTCACTTTAATTCATGTTATGTTTCATTTACTTATAATTTCGCACAGTGCACCAGAAGTACCACAAACATCTCTGATACGAGGCAGGTGGCCAGAAACCACTGTCTGCTGAGGTACATGTTTTGAATTATCTGCAGACAGATGGGAATTGCGCAACTGTCTGAGCATGGGCTATTAGCATGCACTTGTTCTTACAGGGGGAGGGAAAAGGCACCGTTTTCTTTATCTTAACTTAAAAATAACATTATGTATACTTTGAATAAGCAAAATATAAATGCCAACCCCAAGAACAAAGATCTAGTTCTCTTTGTGCCATTCTGAACTGAACATTTGCTAGGGCTTTAGAAAATTGTGTTGTTCTGGTATTTGCATATCTTCTTTTGCAACAGGTAGATTTAACATGTTAACAGCTCTAAAGTTTGCATTTTTTTTATGCTCATGTAATAAGGTACTATATTGTATGGCCTGTTGAAGGTAGCGTTTTGTGGTCTTGGTAGTCTCAGATATTGCCTTTGTCTATTCTTCTACCCCCAACCCCGGTCTCTTCTTTATGATAAAAAGAAGTAAGCGTAGTTTCTTGGTTCTTACAATGCCTACCTGTCAAAGTATTTAAGTGCCTCCATCATTTTAGCCATACGCTTTCCTAATTCACTTGAATAAAGTTTATTGCGCGACTAAAAGCTTTGATTGGACTGGTGCCTGTCAGCAGGTGATTTTCGACTCACTGTGTAATGACGGGCTGTTTTCTTAAAGTTTCTCACTTGGTAGTGGTGCCTGAAGTTCAAAAACACCACACCACCACTGCTTGTTCTCTGGTGTTATGGTAGGGTTGCAGTCCAAAGCCAAGACTTCAGGGTACTGCCACAAAACGTACATGGCGTACCAGAAAGAAAAACTCTTTCAACTTAGTAATGTAATGCCAAATTGGTTTAATACCTTATACCTCTGTTAGGTTCTTATATGTAGGTCGCTATTTTGCAACAGTTAAGATGCCACTGACCCTGCTCTATGTTAAGGGTGAGATTATAATGAGAGTGGCTGTGAAAATGCATGAAAGAGATACTCATGTAATATTATTCCTCTTTTTGAGTGCCATTTTTAAGGGTTTATAGCTAGTGTGGAAGTCCACTCTGAACTGAGACCTGTTTTTTATAAGCTTTCTATTTCAGATGCTCATTTATTCTTTCCCAATTTAACTATACCTACTATACTAATTTAATAGTTTTAACTATGCAATAAATTACAGGTGTTTTGGTTTCACTTTTTTGTTAATTCAAAAATTATGATATAATTTTAAAATTGAGCTTTGTGAGTCTCTAAATTGAACAGCTCCCTTTGGATGTATATAATTCAGGCTTGTATAAAACATGAAACCCATGTTCAGCCATATCATCTGAATCTATGAATAGTCTTTCATACCCTTTGTGGCTGTTGCCTAATATTTTGAGGTCATGATCCAACAAAACACTTATATGCCCACAGAAGTTAATATTTCTATAGAATAAAACACATGAATACTGCCAGACTGGAGCCAAAACAGCGGTTAAATGTGAGGAGAAGATTCTTTGTTGTCATTGCATTTCTTCGCTAGTATAATGAGACGATACATTGCCTTTAGTACATTCATAAAACAAGCACAGCCATTTCAAATTCTGCTGGTTTATTACATTCATCTGAACGTGTTGGAACTTCAGAGTATGAAACAGGACTGGCTTCCAGCTTTAGAGAAGGATGGATTTTGGACAAAATTTGAGGATTTTCTGTAGGATATTGTGTGGGGTTATTGTTAGTAGGAGCTGAGAAACGGATGTTCTGTTTTGTGAATGGCTTCTCTATGTGTTGAATAAGGTTGTTCGTTTGCTCCAAGATCAGATTTTCAATTTATTTGCCAAGGATTTATAGAAGCCCACTGTATAAAGTCAAAGTAGGAAATCGGATAAAGTACAGTCCAACTCATTTAACCACACTACAGTTTTTCTCCTTTGATGAAAGAATGAGAGAAAGCTTCGCTGCTACATGTCTACTGATATTGAAAAACTGAACAGGATCCTCGAGCTTCTTGCCAGTTCTTTTGCAGAGACAACTGTTTACTGCAGTGCCCTAATTTCGAAGATATTAGAGAGACCTAGCTTGTTACCAATGATGCCTCCTAATGTACTGTGAGGACATTGAATCCCTGCTCTGATGTCCACACAGCAGGCTTGCGACTGGTCGATTTGAAAACACTCTCATCTCTGCAATGATAGAGAAATCTTTTCCTTTATTTTTAACAAGAGAAAAATATAGGGCTCAGCCTAAACTTTTGTCTGAGCTTTATGTTATTCAAATATAGTACCCTTTAGAGAAGAGGAGTGCAGCAAGCAATGTAAGCACTGAGGTCTTGTGTTGTTTCTTCAGGAGATCACTTGTAGCAACTGAAATGGAGGGAGAGCAACTGCATTGATCTTCGAACTCGGTGCGGATATGGCTCTGGGGGAAAAATAGCATCTGCTGCCTACATTTTCTGCCTGTTTGAGATGCATAATTGGAGTGATAGTAGTCATACGTCGCCTATGCTAGTGCAGTCTGTTAGCGGATCATCAGCAATCAGCAGATATGTCAAAATTTGCAGAGAGGTCAAAGAGTGTATAGATTTGACCTCTACCCTGAGTCACAAGGAAGTCATTGATCCTGTGCTATTAGCATTGTCTCTTTGACATATCCAAGCCTGAACCTTGTTTTTGAAAAGCTGCTTAATGCTAGCAAACAGCATGTGCTGGGCTCTCATTTTTCACTGCCAAGAAAAGGGAAGTAGAGCACAGAGAATTAATTGCTGAGACCATCTTTGAATGTAAACTTCGAGTAGCTGGTAGATAGTCCTTCCTAGCAGAGAGAAGACCTTTTCCCACAGTCAAATATATAGCTTTCTCAGAATTGAAGCAACAGTGGCCAGCTTAACATAGCATCTTCTGCACCTTCTGCTGTCTCTGTGCTCATGGGGAGGCTGAACAATGGCACAAGGAGGATCAACCTGACTGTGCGTGGCATCTGTCACATGCAATTCAATTTCTCTTCTCTGTGAGTTTTTTAGTTTTTCATGGTTTCTTGTGAACTCCTGTTGGTCCAGTTGGATTTGGTAGTGCATTTGGGAAGGTGATACTTACTCCAGTCCCAATATGAGGGCCGCCATTGGGAGAAAATAGTCTTTCCCCTTGTCATTTTAGTGACAGAAGTTTTGCATAGTTTCCCTGTGAGCTTGGTAGCACTGGCCTTCTCGGCTTGTATGCATATGTGTGATAGTCAGTGTCATAAGCCCTGTAGAGTTTTGATTTGTTACTATTTTGGACACCCGATTTAGCTTGGTCTCAATACACTTTTTATAAAATGTTGTAAACACTATTTTGTTGCTCCCAGAGGCATGGGAAGTCATAATTAACTACTATTTTGTAAAAGTTACGTGAATGCATACTGTGAAGATGGTATAATACGGATGGCACTGACAGGACAGGAGCATTCTGAGATATAGCGGCTTTCACATTTTGTGAGTAATTCAAAGTAGGGATAAATCCATCCTGCCAATGCTGCGCTTTGGAACTTTTCAGAGTTTCATGTCACTAAATCAACTTAATGGGAAGTCAGGAACAATCTACCTCTGTTGCATTTGCAGTATCTTTGCAACACATGTTTCCCATTTGGTGCCAACCTGCAGAGACTTTGCAGCCCGACCATCTAAAATACAGTGATGGTTAATGGCTCTGGGAGTTGGAGTTGATTCGGCAATGGACTGGCAAAAGTGTTCTATAACCTGATCCCTCTTCAGCCTTTTGATTCTTTTTCTGAGCAATTTGACTTACAGTGAGACTGATTCCTACCTATGGACTTCTTAGAATTTCTATGAAAAGAAATAAAACATGATAATAATTTAGTTTTATTATGTGAACTTCTTGTCTGCCTTACCTGTATACACAGCTGGCTAATTGGCCAATCTGTACCTCCTAGGGTGCTCTCAAGGTACAAGAGAAAAATGCCTATAGGCATTTTGGATACAAACATATCTGCATTTACTTCATTTTCTTCACTAGAAAAATAATAGAGGAAGGGTTTGGTGAAAAGTTTTTGGCTGTAAAGGATTTTGATAAATTTAGGAAATAAATTACAGTTGTGTTCAGGGTGATTTAAGTAAAATAGAGATGATGAAGATGATGACAAATCTAGCTTTCTTCACGCTAGCAGAACAAAATTCAATTCAGCATCAAAGGAGGATAAATAGGGATAAATGTAATGGCAACCTTTTGTTCTGTGAATGCTGTCAGAGGGGTTGAAAGCCTGAGCAAATAATGAGAGGCAAGAAGAGAAACAGCAAGTGCACGAGGGAGACAGCACAGCAGAGAGTAGGAACGGCTGGAAGGAATATCTGTCGTAATAATCATAGCAGAGACAAAGGGAAAGCCCAGGAGCCAAGACAGCTCGCTGTGAGCAGTAATCTGAATATAAAAGCATAGGGTCTAGAATGGAAGATGGGATTCGGCAATATCACTTTCCTAAAACATCCTCATCACTCCTTTCTCACTTAAGTGGTTTGATTACTTTGCAGCTCTTGCCTTGATTCCCCTCACCCCCCACCATCTTTTCTTTTCCTGTTTTGTTCTTACTCTGTAAAGCAATTTGAAATTTTAGTATAGTGGAGGCGCGGCCAGCCCTCTTTTACCTTCTGACAGCTCAAGTCTTGTTAGTTGCTGTAGTTACTCTTCCCACCAATTCCAAGAATCACACTTTGGAGGGTGAAAAAGAAATAAAAGAGCAAGTCAGTCCTTTCCTACACAAGAAGTCCATTCAAGAAAACATAAGCTCTTTTTCAGTCCTGAAGTGTAACTTTTGGATTTAGTTACAAATAACCAGTTCAGGACTCACCATTCACTGTAAGTAACAGAGCAAAGGCGATAAAAATCATCAGCTTTATTTAGATTTTATAGGATTTTTTTTTTTTTAAGGTTCTACAAAGAACTTGAAACAATGAGTCATTTGTTGGGTCTCCCTGTTGCTCAAAGACTCTCCGTCATACAGCAAGTGCGATGTGCTTAAGGAAGTTAAAAGATGGCATGGCCTGCTGGTCTCAACAGGTTTTGACTACTTTAAGATCTGTTTCGGTGAAATAGGAAAAGACCAAACAGCACCACTCTATTGGGAAATGTGCCAACAGGCAGGTATTTGGAGAGTGTGTAATTACCTAGGAGCATTAGGCACAAAAAATGCACATCCCAATTAGAAGAAAGGGCGGAATGCACAAAGAGAGGACTCGCTGGTGGTTTGCGGTTAAAGCACAGCCATCCCCTAGGATTTTTGAGAGGTCAGACAATGTGCTGCCAAATGTGTCATGCTTTTGGATTTTTTTTTTTTTTTTTTTTAATTGTACATGGTTAGTTTCTCATTTATAGCCACGCGGCCCCATAGAATCACCCTGAAAGGGGAATGTGTGTATATTTCTATATGTAAGTATTTGTGTGAGGGTGCAGCAGAAGTCTAGGTATCCATGTCATAAGGACAAACAACTTGCATTAATGGGGCTGGAACATTTACCTTGACAGCTGGGAACATGTATAAGCCTTTATTATGTTTTACCCTATTAAAAAAAAAAAATATATTAATGAGCAACAAAATGGCTAATTGTAGGTTTGATTTTATTTAAAAACTTACTTTGTAAAATCAAATAAATTACAGCAACTGTTTTAGAGCTATTAACTACAGTTATTGCTGGCAGACATTGCTTGTGGTTTAGTTCAATGATGGCAATATATTCCCCTTTGCAAAAAAAAAAAGTGCTAATATATTCAAACTAAGGGTTATCTGAGGCTCTAATTATCTTAAAGTACCTCTGTTGATTTGCAAATTAATCACATTCCTCAAACCATGCAAAGCAACAACAGCCCATACATGATCTCATACTCTTAATTCAGTATAACGTTTTAGGTGATTCAACATAGTGTTTAAAGGTCTTGATCTAAACAATTTGACTTTAAAACTGTCCATCTTCAGTTGATTTCTTTGTGACAGCCTTCCTGTTTTGCCTTGAGCAATTTGTTCTTAACGTGGGAAATACGAATGATAGCATTTTCCCACCTTTTTGAAGTACTGATGGGAAAAACATATGAAAGATAGGTGTTTAGATCACCCAGCATTATTATAAAGTCCTTCAGTTTCCCAAGGAAAAAATACATTTGTCTTGTTAGAAATAGAAGTCTGACGTAGTAGTAGATATAGAGAAATTACTTTAATACCTCAGCAATATTAATGTGTAATAAATGAGACAATATTATTCCTGGCCAAAAAGTAGAATTTCCTGTTCACAGGAAATTTAACTTTTTTGGAACTTCCCATGGACTGAAAATTCAGGTTATTTTGTCAGAGAGACAGATACTTGTGTTTCCAGAGCATCCAGAGCAAGATATGTTCCCCAGGTTCTGTAACTGCAGCAAATCTGACAAAACCCCATCAATTAAGACATTAGTAGGAGAATGCTAGAGATGGTCCAAAGGCTCACTGAACTGTCTTGGAGCGGAACTCTGAAATCCCATGGGCCTGAACTTAGGAGAATCTGCCTGGTGGGCTTTTCCAGAGCTGCCCATCCTGCAAGGTTGAAGAGCACTGACTGGGGACTGCATGTACCCCACCTTAAGTGGTCACTTGGCAGGCTCTACGCGGGCTGGGATTCAGTTTGGGTGATGCCAAAGCAGAAATATTCTTTTAAGACCCCCATACTACTGGAACTGGGCTTCTTCAGAGCTGTGTGTCCTGCTGGGAAGGTGTGCAAGCCCCTTTTCATATACACCGCTCATATCTAGAACTTTAGTGGTATTGAATTTCCCTTTTGTTGTGATTACTGAGCAGAATCTGCACAGCCCTGGCTGCTGCAGCCCTGCCCCGCACGTCCTCCCAAATGAGAAGACCTCAGAAGGCAGCAGCAGGGCCTCTTTCACAATGTCTGTGTTTGTGGAGGGGATTATCTCATATTTGATACATGGCCCTTTTCAGCCTCTTCTGTTGCTTTTGCTCTTTGTAGCCATGGAATTGGACTGGAACCAGAATGAACTAATCCTAGATTTTTTATTTTTTTTTTTGGTAATAAATACATTTGTGATATGTTGTGAACATACTGGAAAAGGTATCGGCTTTCTAGGCGCAGTTCTGCAATGTCTTTGTTTGCTACTAATGACGTTTCCTAAATCTGAAAAAGGGTTGAGAGTATCAGGGAAAAAAAAAAAAAGGAGAGAGAGAAAAAGCTTGTGTGTGAATTAAATAAAAACGTGATAAAATCACTAAGCAGGTGCAACTCCAGTGCAGACACATAAATTTACTTTGCACATAACATATAAACATACTAATACGTGTCTCTCAAATATATGTTTAAAGCTATAGGCTGCAAAAAAGTATACTTTATGTAGCAGCATATACCATTCAAAGAAAATATTTTAAAGGTAATAGGCATGTTTTGCATGCGGAGAGAATGTACACAAACCCAGTCTACAAAGTGGATGAATCCATTATGTAAATCTAACATTGTCAAAGTGATCTATTATATCTATTTCTACTGTCAGCTGTTCTACACAGCACAAATTCAGGAACGTACTCATCCTGATAGGGGAGACTATTTAGATATTATACCAACTATTTATTAATTTTACTGATTTCTGCAGCACCTATTGCAATGACAATTTTTGTTACAGGGATTAACGCACAAAACAGAAGATGAAAATCAAAAGCTAACAAAAGAAGTGTCATGTTCATGACTCGAATATAAATCGAAGGCTGTGAAGGAACGACATGGCTCAGGGAATTGCTGCTGGAGGCCAGTCTTTCATCAGAGGGTCATGTTTAGAAACTAGAGTGGGTGGGAGGGAACCAAATGTCATTAGTGATGGCTGTTTGTAACCTATGTGAGAGAGACGTGCTCTCCATTCAGTCCCTAGTATGCTGCATACAAAAAAAGGAGCTAAATGGGCATGAATTTGAACCTTGCTGGCATTCTCTGCAGAGTTTATGGGCTACTTCTTTGGCATCCAGAACTAGTCATTGAGTCTCTCTTCCCTCTTTTCCCACAGAAGATACTTCTCCAGGCTTAGGAGTGAGGCAATGTTTTAAAAGATTTTCCTGTCATCGCTGATGCTACTTTTTTTTCTTGGCATGCTAGATACAAATTTGCACTGCTGGAAATCTAGCAGTTCAATAGAAATGCTATTCAAACATTTTAACAATATTCTGGCTGTGAAAGTTACTTTAATTATCTCTTGTTGTGGCTGCTTTCTTTCTAAAAGGCAAAGTAAAATATGTTGCTGCATCCTGACAGTTGTGCTTCTTCCCAAACAGTAGGAAAACTCAGAGCTTTGAGCCAGGTCCTACAAAACTTACTGTCCATTTCATGTGCGTTAGGGTTTTGCAGCATTGTGAAATCAACGTGTATAAGTTTGAAAGGATTAACCAGTTATATAGGCATGAAATAACAATGAAACCAATGGTTTCTTTGCTTCTTTTCCCTACATTTTTAGTGATTAACCCATGCAGTTTTCTTCTTTGGAATACTTTTCCGGTTTTGATAGATTTGGGTATTGGCACACGCCGAAAATAAATAGAACTCTACAGTTTGCTGTAGTTTGTTGGAGGCTGGTTGGAAAGCAATACGGTTATGTTGAGGGAAAAGAATGAGGCTTCCACACTTGTTTAAAAGTGGGATCAGAGGGAGAGAGCAGAGTGCCAAGGAGTGGCCAGTGGCTCAGGGTGCAGTACCTAGAGCTGAGTCCATGGTCTGAGGTCAGGACAGTGGCCTAATCAGTGACTGCTCTGAGGTCCATCTCTTGTCGTTTGGAGTTGGGGTTGGGCTTGAGGGGTTATTTTCGTGGTTTGTTTTGTTTAGTTTTAATACAAAGTTTGCTTTGGGCCTGCAGAACCTTCCTGACCTTCCTGTGCCATTGAAACAGATAGCAAGGTTTCCATCAAAAAAAGTATTTTTCCAAGAACTGCCATTTTTTTCCAGAGTAGCATTTAATTAGAGAAAATAGGCAGTAATTAAACATGCTTTTAAGCATCTCAAATCTGTAGATAGTGAATAAAAACAACAAAAGCTGTCACCACTGCGCAGCTGAATGCTGCTTGACATTATCATTTGCTCATATGAGAGATATGTTACAAAGGACGTCTTAACATTTTGAGTCTTTAAATTATCTGACTTGGCTTTGTAGTTTCTATTAATTTTTCTCTGGATTATTGCTGAAAGTGGAGCCAAGTTCTCTTTTTTGCTTTCTGCAAATGCTAACTCAAAATATGTCATGTTCCTAATTATTTTTCTTGGACCACAGGAGCAGAAATCCTAAACAGGAGAGTCTGGGTTTGTAAAAGAGCAACGTGAGGAGCAGGATGGATTTCAGGAAGGCAGATGGATTTATCTAAGCATCAGGCAGCTTCCCCTCTAGGAGATCTCTGGCTTCTCAACAGCACTGACCTCCTCCCAGGCAGCACCCCAGGATGCTTGCCATTCTGGTAAAACTTCACAGCCATTCCTGGTGCTGGGATCTCAAGTTGAAGCTGACTGGCTGCTCCACAGGTAGAGATCCAGACCTACTACCCATGTGTTAAGTAGCATTACAAAAATTGGTTCTTGTCCATCCCTAATACCTTGCCTTGTGGATATGGAAGGGAATTTTCCATGAATCCTTATATTTTGGGACTACAGAGTGCCTCCTGTAAATTAACTCCATGCAGGGGAGGGACAAGCTGGACAGGCTGCGTGGAGGTTGGGGTTTTGATCATCTGCTTTAATGTCTGTTTTTTTCAGAGCTGTGTTGTTGGCGTTTTAGTGGGGCTCTGATGGCTGCACATTTAATATTTGTGAATTTGCCTCTGTAGACTGGTGTGCATCTTGGCCAGACCAAGTAAAAGGCCTACCAGCTGTGTGCCAGATGAGAGTAAAATGCACCCATCTGTGCAGCCACGGCATGCCACTAAATCAAATGAGTTAGCATACTTGGTGAGTGATATGCCTTCTTGTGGTTGGGAAGAAATATCCAGGAGCGAACACTGTGTTTCAGTGGCATTTTCTGCAGAGCGCGTGGAAATTGCCTTGTAGTTGAGTTGTTGGTTTGTTTGGTGGTGTTTTGGTTTTGGTTTTTCTTTTTGGTTTTTGTTTGTTTGTTTGTTTGTTTGTGTTTTTTAAATGATTTAATGTAAAGACATCCCGAAAAGTTTATTTCCAGTAAGTTCAGTTAGGAGCAAAATGTCCTGCGCTTTAAGTCCTGAAGTAAAGTAGTCAGAAGTAAAGCTGGTTCATTACAGTGTCTTCCTGAAAATCATTATCCGTCACGGTATTACTGCTCAAAGGGGAAGATGTATCCTGCTTACTTAGAAATATTCCTTTGGCTGTGTTTGAATCTTTGTTTCTAGTAAGATTGCATTTAAGAGTGTCAGTTTGTTCTGTTTTCACTTTCTGCAAAAAGTATCTGATAATTTTGAGATTTGTTGAGCATTTGGGGCAAAAAATATGATTTAGAGCCAAAAATAAATTATTTGATGAAATTATGTTGTAAATATTTTTCTGACTAGTTGTAATTATTGGAGAACTATGCATTTCAAAATCTGAAAGTTATCTGATGTGTACAGGAGTCTGGGGAAAAAAGCAACTTTTTCAGTAAGGCATACCAGTGGTCCACTTTGTCTCACATACCTTTCCAGAGGCAGTCTGGGGATCTTCAGCCCTCCACCAGCTGATGTTGAGGGATGGACCTACATTGAACCAGGGCTTTGCTGTTAGTCTGTTCAAACAAAGAGCGTGAGTTTAGTGAACTTGTTGCTCTATTTTGTTCTGTGGCAGTTTTGTGTGTGGTGTTACTGATTCCGATCTGTAGTTTTTTGCAGGATTTTTTATTATGCAGCTATTGTGCCTTTGTGTTGCCAGCCACTAACAGATGGCTTATTTCTTTAATGAAACAGTTATTTGATATGTGTATCTCTCTAAACAAAGCACATGCTGGGTATCTGGTACTGGAAAAACAAATTGTTTCCAATCTTCCTGAGGGTAATAGAAAAAAATTAAAGTAAATTTTATCACGTGAGTATTGAATTTTTACACATTACAGTGACTTTTCTTTTATTAGTTTAAAAAAAAATCCAAGCGAAAAAAATCATGTTTCTACAGATCTGTGCAGAAGCTCTTCTAAGCACTAGTATATGTTCCTTGCATCTTTCTGTAAAAGTAAAAGCATGAGCATAATGATCAGTTGGAATATCACTAGGTCTCATCCAGACCATGTCACTGGAAAAATAGTGTAGTTCCTCAAGAAGTAAGTGTGAACTGTGCTATGCTTTTATGGCTTTTATTGGAGAGAGTCAAGTTCTACTAGACTGTATTTCAGAACAGCAGACAGTTGTAGTCACAGTATTTTGAGATGAGATGGTTCCTTTCTGAAACTCTCTTAACATTGGTAACCATACTTGAAATTGTCTTTAATAGTCTATTTTTGATAAAGTAGATACTTCTAAGTTGTATCCAGCTGACAGGTTTTTTTATATTAATAAAAGTTCTTTCATCCTTCCTGATTATTGAAGAATGTTTTCTTAAGACAGAAGGAATCTGCATAAAGTTCAAATAGATTCACTTAATTTTCTTCTGTGGACTGGCGTAAGGAAGCATCTGGTCCTCCTGCTAGTCTACATGATATAGACTCTTCAGTCTACCAGGAACGTAATTTAAAGAATGAAGCATAAGTTTACTTCATGGGTGCTGAGGTCACGCTGTAATGTCATCAAATCCATTTTTCAGACTGGTGTTTTTATGTTGGCAACTGACTATTCATTCCTAGTCTCTCCGGAAGATATTGTGCTCATCAGAGTTGACCAGAAAGGGAACAGTTTTTCTACCATTTTCATGGTCTGATAGACTAAACCCAGTTCTCTTATCAATAATTTTGATTGAAGCAGAAACTGCTGTTCATGTCTGTCTTCATTGTCCTTTTAGGACTTTGACTAAAATATAGATATTTTATGAAATAATTTCTGCCTAGCATCTTGTTCATGGAAAGGGGGGATTATTGTGTTCTGAGAATTGAACTACAAAGGGCAATCTATGATAAAATTTTCACTTTAGAGTTTCTGTAAAATTTATTTCTAACATTCCAACAGGCTTTTCTTTTCTTTTTTTTAAAGAAATTGAATGAAAGTAGCTCAACTGGATACTCCATAGGTTCTCTGAAAAATATTGTCCCATTTTCTTCTGACACCATGTCATGTAAAGCAGTGTTTTAGCCACACTAGCATTGCAATCATCATTTGGCCTTCTTCATTTCTCTGATTTCCTTCTCCCTCCACCATCTGTTGTAATAGTTACAGAATTTCTAAAAAAACACCAACAAAACACTTTCAACTGAACTAGATCACAATTTGTGATGTATTTTTTGGAACTTAATCATATGTTTTTATTTTCTGTTCCATGGAATTCTTTCTGATATGAGTTGTCTGTAATACCCTATGGTTCTTGAATTCCAGATCATACAGTCATTGCTCTGTCCTCCCATCTCTACAGAATCTTTCTGGTCTATAGAAACTTCTTCTAAAAACAGAATAATCGTGTCCAAAAGATTTAATCTTGTTTTGATATTGGTATAGTGAAGAATTGAAATATCGATCCTTCCATCTTATCCAGTAGTTCATCTGCTAAGACAAATGACCCACTTATTACATGAATCTGGAAATAATTTAAATGTTCTTATTAATAAGCTGAATGTAATTAATAGAAGTAATTGTGTAGCATGAAGTAGTGAACTATTGAACATAAAATTTTAAAGAAACTATAGATCATAGAATCATAGAATATCTCAAGTTGGAAGGAACCCATAAGGAACATCGAGTCCAACTCCCTGCTCCTCGCAGGACTACTTAAAACTAAACCATATGACTCAGACCGTCGTCCAGATGTTCCTTGAACTCTAACAGGCTTGGTGCCATGACCACTTCCCCGGGGAGCCTGCTCCAGTGACACCACCCTCTCGAAGAACCTTTTTCTAATGTCTAATCCGAACTTCCCCTGATGCAGATTCATTCCATTTACTCATGTCCTATCGCTGGTTACCAGAGAGAGGAGATCAGCACCTCCCCCTCTGCTGCCCCCCTTCAGGAAGTTGTAGACTGTGATGAGGTCACCTCTCAGCCTTCTCTTTTCTAAGCTGAACATGCCAAATGGCTTCAGCCACTCCTCACAAGTCTTGCCCTTGGTAAGTCATGCCTAGATTTTACTGTTCACGATGCTATTGTTTCCAGAAGCAATATCTAGTTTTTCCTCCTAATATGTATATTATTTTTGTTTTAACGTGAGAAATGCAAAATTTGGAGCCCTTTGAAAAAGACAGTGTTGATATTCTCCTTTCAGTGAAGCTTTTTTGTGGTTTAATCACTGCACCAACTTAAATCCACTAGGCTTCTAGAGTTGAGTATCCTTACATATACCTGTCCCATCCTTTACACTCATGAAAGCTGTTGTGCTCACCACCTGGTTATTTCTTTCCCTTTCAATGACTTTTAAAGTTTTTTACGCATATTGGAAAAGTAACAGCCAGAAACAAAAGAAAACCACCTCAGAATAGTGATGGTGGGCGCACCCCTGGGAGATGCAAAATAAAGGTTCAAATCCTCTCAATTAATTGTGTGGTTCCCAAACCCCAGATACGTAACTGACTAAAAAGCTAAAAAATAAAGCTTTAAAACGTTTCCAATAATATAAGAAGATGAATGCCATTTGTGGTTTCAATAGTGATAATTTTAGCTGAATTTATGAACAGATGATTTAGCGCTCTGTGTCTGATACAGTTGGCTCTTTTGGTGATTTTACTGAAACAAACAAACATCAAGATGTCTTGAATAACCTTTATCACGAGGGCAGACTGAAAGTCCCCTTAGCTAAGTTTCCTGAAGGTAGGTCCTGTACACCGTGGAGTCTGGGGGCACCCATGAGTTAGTAGTTCAGTTCCATTTCTTGTGGCGTGTTTTCTTCCAAACTGTGTACCTTGATCACAGTTTTGACACGACAGCTCTTCATGGGTCTCTGAGTTTGTGGGGGGCTTAATGGCAGATCAGTGTGCCACTTAGGATAATTTCTTTAAAGTGAGTACCCTAAACAGTGGAAAAAAACTTTGAATCTCAAAATGCGGCAGGGTTTAGCAGGACTGTACATTGCAGACATCCAGCATCATAAGTCTGAACTCTTTTCAGTACAAGAAAAGCTCAGAGTAAAAGGAAATTGAAATAAGAGGTATGTAAACAAAACTGCCCCATATTCTTTTATTGTCCTGGTAGAGTGAGTCTTTCTTTCAGGCTGATTCCCAATCTAGCAACATTCAGTAGCTTTCAGGTTGCAAAAAATTGCACACAACTCCCTCTGGATCCCAAGGGTGAGCTTTCTTCTGACACCCCAGCCACCTGGCTGTCTGCTCCCAGGTGACAATCTCAGCAGTCCCGTTCTCTGTGTCTGCCTCAGATTCCCTTCAGGCTTTTTTCCCCACTCTTGGCTTGCTCTCACCTACCCCACTGCAAAAGGATCCCCATAACCCAGGAAGGGCCCCATCTGCTCTGTGTGGCAGGAACCTTCTCCCTTTGTTGCAGAAGGCTGAGCCTGACTGTGTTGGCAGGGAGCCTTCCTCTTAGCCCCGGTCTACGTCCTTCCTTGTGTGGGAAGACAACCTTTTCCCAAAAGCTCACAAGAAGTGAAAGTGAGCTGTAATCAGCTGAAGTGGATACAACCCATCTCAGAGTTTTAAGTCTGACAAGAAGAACACTGTTCATTTTACTCTTTTTAGCATCTACAGCCTTGTGTTAAACTCCCTGGTTTTCTGAGCTGCAGTCTCAGGAGGGGCTTCAGATACTCTGGAGGTTCACTGAATTGACACAAGGACAAACCAGATTTCAAACTAGACCAAAGAAAAGTAGATCTATTTCCCAAATTCCTGAGCATACTGCAGTATTCTACATTTTGCATTAAATTAGAAGATTAGCAGAAGCCCAAAGTCCGATCTGAACTAATCAAGCACAGCTGACAACTGCAATAAAAACCCCATCTCCTAAATCAGCTTTATCCTTCTTACTAGAGCTTAAAGGCCCCAGCTGAGAAGCCCAAGTGCACTAAAGCCATAGTACAACCACACAGTATGAGACAGTTCCTGCCTCAGAAAGCCTGCAGTCGAAACGGATGAAATACTGTTGAGCCTAGCACTATTACTCCCTGATAGAAAGGCTGAATTTAACTGACACACTCCCCAGCTCAAGGTCAGAGAAGGACTGTGACAGAACTGGAAGCCGAAGCAAGATCTTCCGAGCCCCAGCCTAGTGCCTGAGCCAGAAGACGATCCTTCAAACCATGCAGAGCATCACCATTTGTTTTCACGTGAAGTGCTCTCTTTCATGCCGGTGGTTCTCCGGCGCCTTTTCGTGTGGCTTTCCATCTCTGCCACAGAGCTTTCTTCCTCTAGGTGCTATTCTGGCAATACAACTGCTGTTAAAGTAAGCCATGTGCGTCTACACTCTCTGTAAGCTGTTTTCAAAAAGGAGAGCTTTTGATAACAGTAACCTGCACCAACCAATCCTGCACATTTTTTTTTCTTTTTTTTTAGTTCTGTCTTCCCCTATTCTCTCCTTTTTCTTGCTTTCTACAGTCTTACAATGTCAAAGTCTGTACAAAGATGAAATGTTTGGGGCAAATTTAAAACAAAAAAAAAAAGTCAGAAATACACAAAAATAGTATGTAATTGTTGCAAGTAAGTTTTACTATTTGACTGTCTTCTGAAATCTTCCTTCTCCAAAACATAAAAGCAGAGCAAGATAAAGCAATGTTATTGTTTAGCAATCAAATTTATTTTCTTCTCTTTCTGACAAGCTTTTAGGTCTTGCATATGTTCAGATGGTGATCATAGAGTTTACCTTCATTATTAAGATGCTAAAAAAGCATAATTGGTGCCAGAATCTGTTTCCAAAATAAAGCTGATGTTATCAGAGTAGAAAAATGAAGGCCATTTAATCCTGTCTTCTGTATTCCTTTCTCCCAAATACACTCTTTATTACCCTTTCCCTGGAAATATTAACGAATTCTTGCAAGTGCAAGATATACAGTATGAATTCAAGAATAATACAGCACAAAGCTTCTTGAAATCAATACTGAAATTTGCGGTATTATTTCCATTTAAAAACACGGACAACTGTGAAATAGTATTTGCTAATCAAGTATTAAATCACCCATTTTTCTCATAAGGCAAGGACAGATGTTTGTTCAAAACAAGTCTAGTGGCAACTTGCAGAGATAAGAGGACTGTTGCTTAAAGAATTTCGGGGAGGCTAAAGTAATGAATTTAATTGACTCATCTCCATGCCTAACAAATATTTATGTTCCTGTCTTATAAATGCTGTAACAAGTTTTCTGCCTAGGAAGGAAAGCCTCAAAAGTGGATATAGGGCATCTTGACAGTGAGAAGTTTTATTAAATAAAGTAAGAATAAAAGAGAATGTGCTTCAGAAGATTCTAGGCTTGTTATTTGTTGTGGGAGAAATGTCTGAAAGCAACATTTTGTGAATCAGAGTGGTCTTGAAAAATGAGATTATCTTTTTATGCTCAAAATGTATTTGGAGGCAAAGCAATTCTTCTGTTTGTCCTATACTTCATTTAGGAAGAAAGGGGAGAGGTTTTCAGAGGGACTTAAAAGTGATATACTATATACTTAAAAATAAGTCATATGTGTTGCTGGGGAAAAGGTATTAGCCCATTAATAGGATCAGAAAGAGCTACAGAAAACAGAGGAAATGTCGGTCATTCCGCTGTCCTCCTCAGCTCTGGCCTGTTAGTGACACTGTTACACCAGGGACGAGGCCCTTCATGGAAGCACAGATGGCAGCAGGGAGGGGAAGCAGTGCAGTCACCGATGGCACTGACGGGCGAGGGAAGGACTGACGTATGTGGCATACGTATGGATAACAAGCCTAGAATTTTGTTGTACAAAATAGAAGTATCCTACACAAGAAGAGGAACTTAGTCAACTTCTCAGCAGTAAATTCAAATGGACAGTTTGAAATTTGTACACCGGTCTCCTCTTCCAAAAACTGAGCACTGTGGTGCCTCAGGGTGAAATGTCTTATGCCAAAGTGCAAACTCTGCAGAAAGCCAGCAGTTGAAGATGGACCCTGGGCCAGCCCGAAGGCCAAGAGGAAAGGTAGTTAAGGTCAGCCCACGCAGTGTGCAGCCCTCTAAGTGCTAAACCAGGAGAAGTGGTGTGGAAAAAAGGCAAGGAGGAAATCTTGCATTTCTCAAGAGCTCACTGCCTCACTTAGGGCTCCAGAAAGGACCTCTGTCTGCTCAGGTCTACATGCGAGCTACGGTATTGCCAGCATCTAGACCCTTTTCTGAATGGGGATGACTGGTGTTCAGCTCTGCCTTTTAAAATGTAGACGAGGAAGAAGAGTCATAGCACCAAATTTTATGTAAAAGTAAGGATGCTTGTCAGATGGATGTTGCTACCAAAGGTCCAGATACGAATCATAGGTACATCGACATTTTTCATCAGATGTTTGCTGCTGACTTTAGCTTGAACTAAGTTTAAGTTAGCTGGTAACTTTCTGACATAAACTTAAAAATACTGAACCTTCTATTCTTTTTTGTGCCATGGTAGGGCTTCATTAAAAGATAGCAACTGTCTTGAGACAGAAGTGACGCTCTCCTCTGCTGCTGAAGAACTGACCTTCACATTTCTGTGTTGTTCATTATATATCAGTCTATGATTCCCACTCCTCTCTGTTGCTATTTTTGTTATTACCGGGGTTTCTGTTCCTCCAGCTTTCCTCTACTCCCAAGCAGCAGCTAGTTCACAATCACCCCCTTTTCAAACTTTGGTGAGAAGAGGTTGGTAAGCTGCCTCGAGAGTCATTGCTTAGGGGTGTCTGCTGGAGAGCTATTCTGAAGAAATCAGTAGCAGTCCTAGGCCAAGTGTGAAATCTCTGCTTTTCTGAATCTAAGCCTGCTGAAGTCAAAATGTTACTCTCTTTTTCATATGCTACTCCTATTGACCATTTTAGTAATATGTTCCCTCCTGCCATATCTTTGAATCTTGTGCTTTGTTTCCATGCTTTTGTTGTGGGTTGTCGCTGTATATCTGATCTGTGAATATCAACTGAGTTTGTGGTATTTAAGCCACTGGCTGAGTGGTGCCATCCTCACCACTATAATTCAAGATCTCAGTGTTTTCATTATGTCCTATTTTAGTAAACAGCTTCTAGTTTAGGTCATTCACTTTTGACAAGATGGGATAACAGCTGGAGGAATTATTTAATTTATTTTAACATGAAGTTGAAAAGGAAAAAAAAAAGCCTTATTTCAGCCAATTTTTGAATCCTAAGAGGGCATCAATCATGTTGTTCTTCCTTTTAATAAGGGACTAACAGAATCATCAAGATGTACACATTGTCTAGAGCGATGTTTCATGATTACAAATTAGTACAATCTTTCCTCTCAGTGCTTTCCTTCTGATTTGCTAAAGGTTTCCTCTGCTTCCTAAAACTCATCTGAAACCATGCAAGAAGAAATAGGTGCCTATGCAAACAATTCCTTTGAAAACAATGGACAATTCGTAGGAGAAAGGTTATAAGTGGCCTTCAGCACTAGGACTAGATGTCTTGTAGTAATCCAAATCCAGCAGATTATTCATTACTGTGTTGTAAACCACCAAGGGAAATCTTTGTGGAATAGGGGTTTAAAGCATAAGTTCTTTGAGACAGGGCCTGTTTATTCCTATATCTTCTGTGACGTGTCCGCTTGTTTCAGCAGTGCATACATAAAAACATTTGTATAATTCACAACATGACTTTTTCAGGCTTTTGCTGGCAAATGGTCTGTAATGTGCCTCATGCTGGTTCACCTTTTAAAAATAAAATAAATATTTTGAACTGACTTTGATCCCATTCACTTAACTGTTTTGAGCAAAGTGTTACTAGGATATTTAGAACACGGATTTACTGTCTGTGCATGCTGTCTGTAATGACCCAGTAGACCAGAACATCTTCAGAAGAGCTGTCACAATCTATCAAGTCAATGATCTGTGAAATATAAATTCTCTATGGGTGTTGTTATGGGCCATTAAGTAAATAATAATACCTATTTTATAAACTCCGTATTAACTTCATATTTATTACAGAAGATCAACTTGATATGATGAAATAAAAACCAGGCTGAGCCTCCAACTAAAACTTAAACTTCTCTGACAGTGAAAGAACTTCGTTACATTTTGTCACACACATTCTTTTTATGAATGTCTAGTGTAAAATGGTGTATAGTTGGTATAAAATGCCGGATTACCGAAACAGGCTATTTTCATAGCATTCTCAGCCTAGTTTTGAGAGCAAGCTGGCTTAGATAAGTTAAAATAGTCTTCAGCTGGGCTGAAGGAGAAACTTATTGAGATGTGCTCAAAATTCCAAAATACAGCAATTAACAAAACTAATTGCTCTGAATTCTCTCCGAGTTCCCTGGAAGGCATTAATTTTGAGAGCTTCATTCCAAGTGCTGCATCGGAGTGTTTTGAAATATTTAATGTGGTTTTCCCCCTGAGGTACAGGGCAGGATTCTGATCCCCTTGTTTGATGAAGGGGAATCTGAATCCCAGAAGTTGGAATTCATCTTTCCTAATAATAATCATCTAGAAGTTAGGCAATAAGCCAAATAGACTCTCTTTATAGTCTCAGAAAGAGAGGATCCCTATTGGCAGGATTCAGCCTAACAGAAGTGTCCGAAGCATACGTTTATGCTTCTGTTGAGAGCCGTGCTTGAATTGACAAAGCCTCATGTCTCCAGTCTGTTCCTCCAGGCTGCCTAGCTGGGAACTTGTGCCTAAGTTTCCTTGGCAAATCCAGTTGCTTTGCTTCAGAAGGGCCCCGGAGTACAACCCAACACACATTACTAAGGTCAAAATCCAAAGACCCTAAGCTCACATGCAAGGTCTTTAACCAAATGCTACAGTTTATGAAGACCAAAGGTGTTTGGGGTCATTCTACCACTATCTGCTGGTAGAGGTTACTGAGATGAATGCCACCCAGTATTTATCCGAGGTAGCACAAGTCTTGTGTTCAGAAAACAAATGAGGTGGCTATACCAGATTGCACGATCTAACTCCAGTATTTAAACGTCGTCTTTTTAATAGTGGTCTGTTTTCTTTGGAACATTTTTCCTTTGATGGTTTTGTAGAGCCCAAGTTTGGTTCAGATGTCAGAACCCTGTATGGGGGCTCCTGTTGGGAGAGTCATCAGAGCAGTGAACTAAGTTCGAAGCAACCGTAGGAGAGGTTAAGGGAAAAATAGACGTAGCAAGCACTAACAGCTAACAAGAATCAGCTGGTGTTAGCAATGTTAGGTAACTGCCAGAGGAATTAGCTGAGTTGCTAACTGTACTGGGAAGGCTTAGATTTCTTTGGTACGTGAAGACTGAAGAATGACAGATATGACAACTGGTCTTTACAGCGGTGTAGGGGGCCTCTAAGATTGATCATTTTCCCAGGCTAATTAGTGGAACCTATAAATGATGCATAGAAACATGGAAAAACATGACTTACTTGGGAGGAGTCATCATGACTTCTTTAAATGGAAGTTCTTTATGAGCTTCTTGCCCTCCTTTGAAAGGGCTAGCAAACATGCCTAAGAATGAATTTACTAATATAGCCGACTTCAACTTTTAGGGCGCTTTTGAGAAAGGCTTTTAAGGAAACCAGGCTGGCATTGCATAAGGTAAATTATCGTGGATAAATAATCAGTTAAAGATAGGAATGGAGTGCAGCAGAAAATGGTCAGTGGAGTTCTGTATGGCTGTCTGTTGAGAACTGTGGCCATCAACATATTCATAGAAGACCCAGAAAAGAAGATGAGTGGTGATGATGATACAAAGGTTTTTCAGGACAAGGGTAAACTGAAGAACTGCTGAAGGATTGATTTTGCAATACTAAAAGACTGGGCAATAAAATTGCATATTAAATTCAATGTGAAATGTGAAGAGATATATTGGGGAAAGACAATTCATGTGGACTCTGAGCTGACCGTTGCCATTCAGGAGTGAGATCTGGGCCTGTGATACCTATAGAAATGTAGGGTTTTTTCATGCTGTGTAAATATTTGTTAGACAGTTAATTCTTTTTGTAGCCTGTTCATGAACATATCAGATGTGATGACATATTTTTCAAACTGGCAGTGCCATCTTTCCATCCACAGTGGATAATTACCAGCATGTAACTTGGATTCCATTTAGAACATGACTGATTACAACTAAAATTGTATAGCATGACTCATCAGTTGATAATTAGATCTCCCCTCATACCGTACCTAAGTCGTGTCACCATAATCTGTAATGATAAAGGAAAGAATAACTGATTTCATGCTTTTGGCAAGCAGAAGCTACAGTTTTCTAATGTAGTCACAATAAGGAAATTGATAGGTTTCTTTTGTATTGAATTGCATCTTCTTACACCTTTCATTCAAAGAATTCTTGCTGTCCTTTAATTGATTTTTTTCCCCTAATTTCCCCTTCAGCTTCCTGTCTTACACTCACGTTTCCCACCAGCAAAAAAAAAAAAAAAAAAAAGACAAATGAGAATCAAAAAGGGAGCTATGGCTTCAGTACGGAAAGACTTTTTTTAAAGACTTATCATGACAGAATGCCAGCAAAACATCCACTGCCAGAAACCACACGTTATTACAAATATTGCACTAAAAGGAGCTACCGCTGCAGGTGCTGTGTTGAAATAAGGCTGGTAAATATTAGGGGATGATGTGCTATCTCAACAGAGTCTGGATCTAGAGCTTGATTAACCAAAAGTACAGATTAATTTAAATCTTAGATTTTGGCTTCAAGCATTGATAGTCAGTTTGTATGGTTCTGCATTTGTTTCCGAGAAGTAGGATGGGAACTGTGACCGTAATACTCTAAGCATTTTAATGCATATTTCACTTAGTAGGTTCTTCTTATCTCATTAGCACAATAAAGCATTTCAAGTGATTAAAAGATGGACATTGATTTGTGTGCAAATTTTGCACGTCATCCAATCTGTATTAGAAGCAGTGAAATAGCCAAATGATATTAGTGTGCTGAAATATTTAGGCAACAGAAGCAATGAGAATTAAACAGATGAACACTTAACAATATCATCAACTTTATGGCATCTGCATGATGTAGTCAATATGCAAATATTTCATACCCCTGTAAGCATGAAGAAAGATGACCAAGGAGATCCCTTTCAATCCTACTTTCCGAGGCTTACTAAGAAACAAATTTCATCTGTCCGCATTAATCTTAATCCTGATCCACATACTGAGTCCAGTGGGTCTGCTTTAAGTAGCAACTGTAAGCACATGCGTGACTGCCTGGAAGAAAAGAGCCTTTGTGTTTGGCCGTACAGTTCTCTGATCCGGTTGCAGATTGGAAGGAATATTAAGGATCTCTTTACATCTGACTGATAGCTGAAATGCAGAGTCAGGGAGTTTGAAGGATGAAAAGCTTATTTTCGTAACTAACCTTCAACTATAATCCCAATGCAAACTTAAAAGATGTATTTACACATTAATAATGCTTTAAT
Source organism: Vanellus vanellus (assembly GCF_965231255.1). Taxonomy (NCBI): domain Eukaryota; kingdom Metazoa; phylum Chordata; class Aves; order Charadriiformes; family Charadriidae; genus Vanellus; species Vanellus vanellus. The sequence goes on from NC_138905.1 coordinate 97,446,686, forward strand.
CATTCCCAAATGCAAATCAAGATGCATAATTTTTCCATAAATCAACACTGTTATACATTTTAAGAAACTGTATGTTCAATGCTATTCTCTGGAAAAACTAATTAAAATTGTCAGTTGATAAAGTTAACGAATGATAGTATTTCCCATGTAACACTTAATATAAAATATTTAGAAACTAAAACTAGTACAACAAATATATTGAGAAAATCCACAGGTCAGTGTTAAGGTTATTCTGTAATGATGAAAAATGCATTCCTTTTATGTAAATGTGAATAATATATGAATAATGTATGTTTGTTATGTAGGCAATGTAAAATTTATTATGTCCTTTAATATTCACTGCTTGGGTTTTAAGTGCTTTGCTTTGTAAATGATGCAATAGGTAAGTACATCTGTGTGATTTAACAGCCTAAGTATTTTGTGGTAGAACAGAGCTGTAGTCATTTGCAAAGTTTAGAACTCTTTAAAAGACCCTTGAATTTTTGGTGTGGTGGAAATTTAAATCTGGTGATTTGTTTGGGATGCTTTGAAACTTTTATGAAAACCTCCCTAAAGAGCCTGACACTTGAAATAATTGAAAGATAACCCGTATTCCACTAGTTTTAGTGAATTCCTTTGTGTATCTAACACCTACAAGGAGCTGTGAAGATCTGTTTGTGTGTTTTCTGAAGTTCCTCCTACTGGTTTAGTGCTTTAGGGCTGCTGCAAGCAGCTTCCTCTGTTCTGGCAGCTAGTCAAGGGCAAAGAAAATTCTTCCTCCCTGCGCTGGTAGCGTGTGTCATCTTGGGTATCATTTTAAGACGTGTACTGTAGGAAATCGAGACTTTCTGAAGAAGGCCGCAGTGTAAAGGTTTGCCGGCTTACGACGTAACGGGTTAGTGGCGGAGAGCAGGCCAAACCAGACTCTAACCTCAACACCGAATGACGTGAAAAGCAGATTCCCTGCCAATGCTTTCCTTCTAGTAACGAAGGGCTCTAGCGCTAGTCCTTCCTCTGTAAAAGCCTTCGAACAGAAATGAATGAATGAAAGCTCGTAGCTGCTTAAACGGGAAAGTCACTGGCCTCCCTGTGAACTCCCAGAGACCTGGCACTGCAAGCCCTGGCAGCAGGGTGTGGAGGGGCTCAGCCCCTGCAACAATCCCTTTTCCCTTCCTTTTTTGGAATGAGAAAGGGATCGCTTCCTTGAAAGCGAACATACCCTTTTAGTCATATGCCTTTGGGAAACAGCCTAGGTGAGTAATGGTCGTGAAGAAAAGAAGCACCTTTAGAGTTCTTTAAATCTGGTTTCTGACCGACCAACGGGGGAATGCACAGAGCCCGGTTCACCTGACATGGGAAATTTAGGCAAATGTGGACTTTTCCAGGAGGAAAGGTCTTTGTTCTTGTTGCATTGCACATCCAGCTTTCACCTGCAGATCCTGAAGGGCTTTACAAAAGAAGGAGGCATCGCGATGCCCATGTATGGATGCACGTGCAGCTTTAGGAGAGTGAGACGGCTTGTGTGGGGCCAGCATTACAGACAGGAATAAAGACCAGTCTCTGCAACCATTTGGATGTGGTTCTAAAAGTTGCCTTTGAGACACCTTGTTTCCTTTTTGGGTTTTGGTTCTCCTGTAAACATAGAGTGTTGGGTGCTGAACAACTGGGCTATTTGTAATGCATTAGAAATAAATGGATGCGGTTTATAGGAACCCCACAGAATATGTGGACTGTTTTACGAGTTCTTAATCATTCAGTGGGCTGCTGTTTAAAGTCAGTCACCAGGGTGCCATATGGGCTGCTTGACAGGAAGAAATCTGGGGGTTCCTTGCAGTTATAAAGTCAGCGTAAGATACATGCTTACGGCTCTCCGTCTCGCTGAAAACAGTCCTTGTTAGCCAGCTTTTGTCAGGCTGAACACAACTGCATTTTTTGCTTCTAGTCTTGTATTCATGCTGCCAGATGGTACTAAAAAAGAAAAAGAGGAAATGAATCACTCTCTCTAATAATGTTCATTGTTGGCCCTGCCACTGCATGTCTGCTTCATCTGGACGAACATTCCCATGGGCAGCTGGTGATCTCCAAACTATTTCAGACTGATCTCCCCTTCAGCCCAGCTTTACCAGTCCTGGATTCCACAAAACTACTTTATCCAGAGGTCCCGCACAGTCATGCTGCAAATAAAATCAATGGCTTAGAATCTTCTCCTGCATTTTCCTCCCATACAAGCCCTGATGAGACATCAGACTTATTTAAGTGCCTGCCCCTGGTAGAGTCACGCTAAACTTCCTCTGGCTTGAAGTGCTGTGAATTCTAAGGCGACAAGTCATTTTTCATACTCAGGCATGGATGGCGGGACTCCAGCACTATCACCGAGATACTGAACAGGGCCTCCGTTGTTAGAAAGGTTAGCTATTGCTGCGTATTAGGAACAGTGTTTGACGGCTTTCTTGTGTTATTTAGGTTTCCAATTACAGTGATGATAAAACTGGCATGTATAAATTAAAGCCAAACAGCTGTCCCTTTGCAGCATGTCTTAATTTTCTTGGTGTTATTTTCTTCTTGCTATAAGGGCAGAAATACCAACGTTGACACTAGGTGCAAAATTAAAACAATAACAAGATCCTCTTCATTCCCTAAGCACTGAAGCAATAAAAGTTGCATATCAAGAGGAATTGAATGGACTAGGCTGTACGCATTAACCTCCAGAAAGCATGTCTCATAGGCACTTGTAATAACAACTGGAAAGCTGGAAGTAGAATTCAAAATCAGTATGTGAGACTAATCCTGCTCCCCCAGAACAAAGTGGAAGTGTCTCAGGTACTGGAGCTGAAACCTGCATCACAGCAAAATACAAAACTACCTGAAAAATCCAATCTGACCTAGTCCATCATCGTTGTATCACCCTTGCATGATAAAGATATAAATCCAGTACTTCTTATGAAGTATTTATTGAGTCTTAAATCCTTGGCATCACAGGCTCCCAGCCTAAAAAGTGGTAGTACCGTTTTTGTTTTTTTTTTTTTCCCCTTTCCTTAATAGAATGCAGTCAGTTGGGAAAGGAGCATTTCTCAGTTTACTGTTGCTTGCTGTTTGCATTTTACTGGGATCTGGAAGTCTTAGCAAAGACTCACTGCAGCCAGCAAGCCATATGTGGTGGCAAGTGTTGCACAGTTATGTGATTCCTGTTCTAATTAACTTGTGTGTTTTTCTATGATTCCCGCTTTAATGAGGTTCTATGTTCTGAGCAGAAGAAAGAGAAACAGATGATATCCTCATTTCACAAGTGGGGACTTCCCACAGGTCAAAGGGCTGCATCCGAAACTAGAGCTCTTAAGTCTGGTTGCTTCAGGATGATGCTCCCTACCCGAGTTTTTAGCCTCCTGTTACAGACAGCAATTAATCTGATGTCTTAGTTGCCTGCAGCTCCCTGGCTAACAAGGTCAGCCTCCTTTGGAAGCACACAGGGGAGGGGTGTTCGAACCGCTGCGTGCGTGGGTCTGCCTTCCTATCCCAGCTGAGGCAATTCTGAAGCCGTTGATACGAACGCCTCAGATTGGTTATGTCTAGAGGAAGAGGATGATCCGCAATAGTCGGCAACCTTCTTGACATTTTCTGACACTTGCTATTAAAGCATATTAGGCTCAATATGCATATGCCTCATTTTCAAAACCCCTTCTCACATGTTCACTCGATAACAGTTTCCAGCATATTGTACCCTTGTGTATTGTTAATAGCTGCAAATCTTTTTACAGCAGAACTGTCTGCTTTAGTGGTAGCCATGGCATTTGATCAAAGTTTTCTACTGGTGCCTGTTCAAGCCACAGACCTGCGTTCGTAGGCAAGGCACTAGTTTCCATTCTTTTGCTTTTTATGGCTGTATACGATGTGCTGTCTTAACCACTGCTCCAGGCGAGGTAGTTTTGAGTAGGTTTTTTTGAGACTTTTGAAGTGAAGCTGAGCAACTTTGCCAGTTCTGCTCGGTAGAACTACTACACGGTAGTTTCCTGAATGGTAGATAAGATGAGACTGAGAGCTCTGTGCTATTCCCGTTATCTCCTCTGGTATCCCTGCTGTGTACTGGCAGTTGTCTGGTTGCATTTGCAGACCTACTGCGAGAATGAATGCAGCTTCTCTAATATCTTCTTAGACCACAGTGTCTGACAGAGCCCCAGGTCATTTAGCTAAAACATGCTAAGAAGCAGGAAGGAGCCAGCTGTGTTTTCCAGCTCTGTTTACAGATGTTCCCTGCTCTTTAGGAAGCTGTTGCCCACCCCCAAACACCCCTCCATCCCCCCCACCCCCCCATTCCCTGAGTGTTTTCATTTGCTTTAAAAACAACAGCTTGACTTAGTTGCAGTCAGGCGCAGTGCGCTAATGTGTGGAAGTGACAAATAATGCCTAATGCGTTCTTTACTGCGTGCATTCTTTGAAAAGGTGAATGCAAGATAGCTTGAATACCGTATGAGATCAGGCACCAAACTCAGAAAAACAGAGGGTTTTTTCCTCGCTGAAATTCAGAGGGGAGACATTTCAGAAAGCGTCTCATCTGAGTGTGGGAGAAGGAGAGACTGGGAAGCAAGCTGGAATTTAATTTAACCACCGAGTGAAGCACTTGAAGTGATCATTCTCTTCTGTTTCTTTCCCCACACCTAATGGATTTCTGTCTTTGCAACGACAGTTTTAAAGCTGCTGCTGCAAAAGCTGAAACAAGCAGCAGAGAGCAGTACCGAGCTGCTTGTCTCTAGTGGAAATGGTTACCATAAGGCCAACGGGTCTACAGAAGGCGTAGAGGTCCAAAATGAAATGCTAATAGTCCTCTCTTTGGTTTAGAAACCGGTGTGATGGTCCTCCCTTCTGTTGACTGTGAGTCCGCATGAGATGGAGAGCTGAGGCAATGGGACAGTTTGTCAGCAGTCCCCATGCACGCCTGGGCTTCCTCCTTTTGGGATGAAAGCAGACGTTGCTTTTCCTCAGATTGTTCCTTGGTAAAAGCTTTCAGAGCAGAGCAGAAAGAATGCAAATAATAAATATCTAAAAGGGGAGGGAATAGAGAGAGCGAGACGGGGAAAAAAGCAAGGTGTATTTTAATTCAAAGGTTAAATTGCCACTTACGAAGCCACATTTTTTTTGTCAGTTTTAATGGAAAGTAATCAGTAAACGTCATTAAACTGATGAGGCTGCCTTCTTTAAGTTCAAGGCGTTTTTTAAGTGGAAGTGCTGAACAGTGTAATTTTTTTTTTAACAAGAGTTTTGTTTTTCATTAATGAAATAAAATCTCCAGGGGAGGAGGCTGTATAGAATGAGTTATATATTCCAGATTTCATAGAAGTGATTTAGTGCTAACACATGCTTTGTGCTTCAGATGGAATAATGAATCTCATGTGATTTACTTCAAATGGAGTTTGGGACCACTTCTGCTTTCCAGGGGTGGGAGGAGGGCTGTTCAGCAGAAGCACTAGCAATTTTGGTTGTATTTATTTCTTACCTCCCCTCAGAATTTTGTCTCTGTGCATTCCCGCTGTACTACCTAGCACCACAGATAGTGAAAGAGGAAAACGCTTGTATTTTGCTTGTCTACATTGCATTTGCTCCACAGATGAACTGTTTCCTATGAGAAATTATTTTGCATAACTCCCTTAATGCACACTCCCAAACTCACTGGCTATGTTCCAGTGCCAAAATACCTCTCCGGTTCAATTACGTAGTGAGCCTGGGTTTATACTGATTGTATCTGCAGGTTGTACGCTCTGTTAGTGAACGTTTTTTAGACACCCAATATGATGTTAATGTTTTTCCTGTAGTAAAAGAGAATAGAAACTGGTGAACTTGTGCCTGTGAGCTCCAACCTCATCTCTCTCTATCCATTATGTCAGGGACTTTTTAATTTACTTTTTTTTTTTCCCCAGCTCAAAGGATTCGAGAAACCAGGTGTTAACTTACAAGTCTGCTGTTTCTACATCAGTTTATCTGGATGTTATGTCCTTTACACCCTTATCTATGTATTAGAGGGGTAAAGGTGATAGATTTGTAAGAGGTTTGATGTGATTTTATATAGCTTTAAAAGATTTCCAAGAGCTATGTTTGTAGTAGATCCTGTTGAATGCAAACACATATAAAGAAGTGTCTTCCATGTTCTATTATAAATTTTTATAAGCTACCCTTTTACAAGTTAACAGTTTAAAAGCTAAAGTTACACACATTGAGACTGTTTAAGCCTTGGCAAGGGTGAAAGGCTAGCTACAGTAATCACCTCAGCGACGGCCTTTGGACGTGTTTGGCATGTCAGTATCTCCGCTTTTATTATGTACTGAAGGATTGGTGCAGCCTCCCTCATTGTGGAAGTGGAAGGTGAAGTGAAAGTTCTCCCAAGTCTGCAAGCAGCCCGGAAAACTGATTCATAGAGGCTTGATGTCTCCCATTCAGCTCCATCAATGGTATCCGAATCTCTCAGGTCTGCTCCACTGCTATTCCATTAATACCGCTCTAGAAGCAGACCCTGTCTGCAGCAGATGAGAAAGCCACTATGTTTTCTTCCTCTACATGGCATTTCCCTCTTGGCCAGTCTGGTCTGGCTGTTTGATGACGTCCTTGCTATGCAATGCTCAGGGGCTTAATTAGGTAATATGCCTTCACCTTGCTTTGTACTTACGTGCTCTTTCGATACTCTGTGCTGCCAATCACTCAGCTAAATCTGACAAACAATCTCCAGCAAAAAGCAAAATAAGAGAACTTGTTTTATCCAGTTAACAATTCCTTCAGAACAAGCTGCGTGAATTTAGACCCGCTTTGTATTTAATATCTTGTCCTGCTTTATTCAATTTCAGAAAGGTTAATGTGTGTTTCCTCAGGATCCACAGACCAGAGCAACAGCCAGCTGCTCATTAATTGAACAACTGATGTTTATGAACATTACAATCATAAACTATGTGTGTATGTAGGGAAATGGGCTACAAAAGAAACAAGCTGCTTGTAATGCTGCATCTATTTAAGTTTGCAAAAATCAATAAGGCTTTACTTAGACATGGTATGTACCATCTCTCCTGTGCTTCTGTAGCAATAAGTTTTGACATTTTGAAAGCTACTGGCCTAAAAAGCAAGAATAGATGAGCTTTTGTTTTTTTTAATTTTTTTTTAAATATTCCTGGAGATTTGTCTGTCGGTCAAATGTGCTCTGAGCATCACTGCTTGATTTCCAAAGCAGTTTCATGTAATGCTTTTGTGAAACGCAGAGGAACTTTCTTGGGCAAAATTAAACGGGAATAAAAGCCAGGCCTCTAAGGAAGATTAAGCTCTGCTCCAATAAAAGACTAGGAACCTGAGATCATGCCAATTATAGGTATAGGAGCGTATGAAGAAACAAGTGGTGCATTCTGAATAAGGCTGAGCTGGGAAGCAATATGTGGGTATGGAAATAATTGTTTGGAAAGTATAAGAGAACTTTATTGAACTGATACTGGAACACTTAGGGTTGATTTCGTTGCTGACTCTTTCATACGGGGGCTAGGATATGCTTAAACATTTCTTCATAGCAGTGGTTGGTCCCTCTTTATGACTGGGTTTCTCTGAGCATCCAGCAGCTTGTCTAAGAGCGGGAAGTGTCTCTGCCACACCATAAAAACTATAGTCATCTGCTCAGAGGCAACATGCTCTCTGACTTTTCCACCGGTTCTTTGTTTGGCTTTGGCTATATGTGTATTCTGGTATGAGCTAGAAGCAACAAAAGACAAAATGATGAAAGTTCTTTCAGCTGTCATTTTGCTTGTAATGCTGCTAGAGGCTGTGTTTTATAAGGTCAACAGTCTGACCACCTCAGGATCCTGTCTCTGTCATTCGCCAACCACTGATGAATTCGACAGATATTACATCCCTAGTAAACTCTGGCAGTCTGTGTTTTGATGTCTTTGTCCACTGTGAGTACATTTTTGATGAAAAAAAGAAGTGTCATACTTAAATGCCCACTGCAAACTACCAACAACAATTTTCAAGTTATTTGAACTGTGGTCCTATTAACAAGATTAACAAGAGGGACAGCGAAATCCTGCCTCAACTCCACGCTCCCTCTCCCCCTTTTTTGGAGATAGTAGTCCAAGGGAATCTTAGACCTAGAAATACCCAAACTACAGTCTCTATTCTGCTTGGTAGCTTATCACAGCGTCTTGTGTTGATGATAGGAAGTGACCAAGCAATGTTTCCATCATCAAAAATCAGGTAAAGACATTTTGAGAACGTAGTGCACATGGTCCAAGAAACAGTCACTAGCACTGTTGATGTTCTTCCTTTTGCATGCAAAATAAAGGGGTTTTGCACTAGCTAGTGTTAAGTTAGCTTGAAGCACCACATCTCTGCGAATAGAGTAGTGAAGGGATAATTCTTAAACCTTTGTGGCTTTGTGGCTTTGAGGTTTCTTCAAAGTGACAGAGCCTGGAGGATGGGCAACATGGATATCAGAGAGAAAAAAGTGGGCTGGAATAGATAGATAAAGCATGATTTGGAAATTTGGCCATCTGCTGCTCACCTTCTTGTGTAAGACCACAGGTAACTGGAGTTCAGATAGGTGCCTGGAGAATGGAAAGTGAAGTTATGGAGACTAAATAGGATCTCTGAGTAAAGACTGTCTTTCTTCAAGGATTTCAGAGGTATTTCTTCATAGTTTTTTCTCCTCTTTCAGCTGCTCTTGATGCTACCCTGTGCCTGTGTGTGTATACACACACACACATATAAATGAAATAGGATTTTATAAAGTGTCTGTGCACATATCCAATGAGAAATACCCATCCAAACCAAATCCCACAGTTGTATTCACGGTCTTTGCACCCCTACCCCCTAACAAAGGCTCAATTGCTTACTTGTTTCCAGACTGAATGTATAGCTATAAAATACCTTGAATCTATATCATATTTCCCAGTAACAGCAATATGTCCTTTGAATGTAATAGTTCTATTGCTGGCATAATAATACATTGTGCAAGTCTTACTGTTTCCAAAGCCTAAAACGTTTACCTGCAAACAGAATGACAATTCTGTAGCTAATCCTTCATAATTATTTGTGGAGAGATTTCAGCTGTCATCAAATGCTTGTCTTAAACCATTCTGTGGATGGCTTCCCTCAAGTGACTAATTTTCCTTAATCATGATTTTCTATACGAAGGCCTTTTCCACATCTTGGCAATAGCATGTCATAGTACGTTGCGTCTGGTTGTGTAGTCATCCAGGATTTAGTTAGATGTGTATTGTTTGTGTTGTAGGTAGCAAATGCAGGATATGTTTGGTTTGTAGTGGGAGAGAATGGGAATTTGACTAAAACTTCCTCTTTCTTTTTGAATTGAAAAAAAACTAATTATTCTTTGTGTCTTTAAAATGAGTGGAGGTTTGGGTTGGTTTTTTTTTCGGCCTGGAGCGGTCTGAACTGTTGACAGTGCTGTTGACCTGCTGCGTGAGTAGGAGGATAGTCTGCTTAATTCACTGATCCTGACTAGATGTCACCAACAGCTATCAATTACATGACATGTCCGGAGTATGAGAAGAAAGAGTTTTCTCTTCACATTTTATATTTTAGAGATGCAGAGAAACTAAAAGAACTTCAAATTCGACTTAGAGACTTCTGTCTCTCAGGTGTCCTTTACTTTACAAGAAGTCTATTAGATCCTTTTCACAGTTCTCATCACCTTTTTTTATGTGCCTGATATGTTCTGGTCCTCCCTGTCAATTGTCGTCTTCCTCTATACTCAGGTTATTACAGGGTGGCTACTGTGTATTTTCTTAAGTGACTAAATATGAATGTCTTCAAAGAGTATGAATGTTTCCCAGGCTTCTGGAGGGGCAACTAATGAGCTATGTGGGTTTTTTCCCTTCTTACCTCCCTTTTGTAGCCCTTATATGAATCATGTCCACTCTACACCATGGAGCTCATGTAGGAACACCTCATTTTGTATGCGGGTAGTTTGCTTATCTGTGGAGCTTTGTGCTTCTAGTTCTGAACGAGCTCCACTATACGTCTCTGAGGTTTATACTCATGATTGTTGCCTTTATAATCCTCCCTGTCTAAACTCTTAACCTGAATTCTGATTGGGAACTGAATACAGCTAGATTTCAGGTAATTAGATCTGTTTCCTTCTCCCACACCTGTTTTTTTTTTTTAGGGAAAAAGGGTCAGTTTTCAGGCAGAAATTAGACCTATACTGTAAGTATTGTCATTGTAACAGAAGAAGTAGAAGAAATTGTTAACCATGGAAAAGATCAGTGCTTGCTGAAATTTATGGTGTTAAGCGTGCTTGTACAGTCAGAGCAAAATAATGGTACATTGTCTTTGTTTCACAGCTTGCCTGTTCAAACTAGGAGCTAGATTTCAAACTAGCAGCTGGATTATAATGCTGAGATAACGGTTGATAGCCAAACAAAATTGCTAGTGAGCTTGCAGTTATTTGTCACCTCTGCCTGAAAAATTTCAGTTAAAAGCATTTCCTCATTTCTCATTTAGCAAAAGTTGTCCATGTCATCTGCTAGATTTTGTCTGAGAAGCAGCTCTCGGAGCGCATTCAGTGCAGCTGGTGGAGAGATTCTGTCTTTCAACTTTGTACAAAGTAATTAGGGACCAGTAGTCAAAATCAGCTGAGATGAGCCTTTCTTTTACCCAGCGCGTATGCCCTTGCATTGATAGGAAGGTGTGGTGTTCAGCAAGAACTTGTTCCTTCTGTTCACACCCACAGAACAGTGGTTGTATCCCTTCATCCTGGTTTAGCAATATTTGCACTGTGCTCTTCTTCTGGAATATCTGTAGCTACCAGGAGGGAGGGGAATCTCATCTCCTCTGCGCACACACTGGTGATAGCAGAAGCGTCAAGTTAAAATAAAATTACGGAAGTCGCTTTCACACTGGCAACATGTTTTGTTCTACGGGAGGCAATGTCCCTGTGATACATGGACTGGTCGCTAAACCGGCATCCACCCTGAGAACAGCTGTTGGTGTTTTTTGGCTGGTAAAGCAATCGTGGCGTGGTGAAAGCAGTGCAGAAACTTAGGGTGAACCTTGCTGTGGCTGTTTGAGTCATTACTGCCCTCCGGCTACTTGTTGACACTCCTCTGCCGAAGGTCGGTGCCCTGTATAGTTCGAGCAGGGGGAGTACACTGCTTTGTTCAATGGCTTCTTGGCTTAAACCAAGACTGAAAGTTGAGCTGGTGCTCAAATGGATGAGCTCTCCGGAGCAGCTGAGGCTTGTGTGCCTGAGCTTCTCTGAGGAATCTGCCATAGAAACTGTTGCTTGAGACACGCCGAAGGGGTTGACCGCCGAAGCATGGCAACGGAGTTGAGAGAAAAAGTTAAGTGAATTTGTGGGTCATGAAAGAAGCTTTAGAGCATCGTTATAACCTTAAGTTTATTAGCAGCTAACATGTCTTTCAAAGTAGGATTTATCCTGATAGCTAGCACAGGCACTTTTGGAAATTTTACCCTTCTCTTCATGAAGAGAATTTTCTGATAATTGTATGATCGTCTTTTACAACTGTCTGTCGGAGAATTGCCCTATTGTGTAAACAATGCTAGAATTATCAGAAATCTTGCAGTTTCGCCAAACTAAAATTAGTGGAAAACAGTTTAAATATTTTACAGCTGTGCCGCATTACACAGTAATTGCATACTTAATAATACAATATGTACAGTACTACTTACAAGGAAAGTTAGTTAATTTGATTTTTATATTAGTTTTTTCCTTAAAAAAACCACACTGAATACTTCATAACTTGTCTGTATTTATTTCATGTTATTGTTAACAGCTTCAAGTACCAAGATTTTAATTTGGTAAGGTTTAGAGTATTACACACTGAAACCTAATTTAAGTGTCCTTTAAAGAGCTCTGAGCATGTTTCTTTTTCCTTAAAACTCTTAATTTGGGTGTCCAATATATGGACACTAAGAACAACAACAACCAAAAAAGAAAAAAAAAAAAAAAAGAGAAAGAAATAAAAAAATCACCTTTACAGTGTTAAAGGGAGTAAGACACCAAGAGAAAAGAAAAATTGAGGTGCTGTTATTCTGCTACTTGAAAGTGGATGGTACTGTGCACATAAAAAGTTTTTGACAGAGGAGTTTCTTCTGTTCTTTAGCCAGAAATTATTTAAATTTTGCTTTGAGTTGATTTGAAGTCATTAGGACTAATCACTTATTATTAAGCATGTCTTTAAGTGGTTTCTTCACCAGAGGTAAATTGAAGTACTTTATTTTCCTGAAATGGAGCCCAAAGCTCTGCTGGTGCCTCTCACAGAAGCCACCTTAATTCAAATCAGCTTTCGCACCATACGTTGTGGTGTCACCTGGGTCTGCACACCAGTCTTTTTAACTACCATATTCCTAAAAGCGTGAATTTTCCCTTCCCAACCAAAAAAGACATGATACAGAATTTCTAATGCTTCTAACCTCTGTATTCATCAAGCTCGTGATGAAAGTTTGATTATTTTCTGGGATTCTATGTGCTTTTGCAAGCTTGTGAGTCTCTCTTAAAATACTACCTACTGTACTGTCAAAAAGTATTAAAAATATTCTTTCAGGGTATGCTGTGTCCTGGGATTTAGCTGGCCCAGCCTGCTGTGGTTGCTCTTTGCCTAGGACAAGTCAGCTTTTTGCCCATTTTTGTCTGTCATTGGAGTTTTGAAAAAATGTCTTTTTGCTACTGTAGGATTGGGATGAAAATCTCACAGCTCCCACAGGCTTTCTCCTTTACTTCCACTTGTGTTTCTCACCATTACTTTTTATAGTGTTGCTGAGAAAGCTGTGGCTGTTTCTGGGACCCCAAATCCAACTGGGATTTTTTTCTAGGTATTTTCTGTTTCATATCTTTAGGGACTGTGATGTGAACATCTAACACAAGCCATTTTGGGGAAGCGAGTGTCAGCAGAGGCCAACCTGCACTTTATTACTGCTCTGCAATTGTGTGACCTAAATATATGTTAGAGGCTCTGCAGCCTTTTTACAAAACTCTCATACATTTTGAAACTGTTTTCTGTCAATACTTCAGATGGGTAATAGTGGATAGCTGTGGTGACATGTCTAAACCTTCATTCTGCTTAAATTCAGGCCCATTAAACTGTGTGCTGTGGTCAGATATTGTGAAGATAAGTTGTAACAATAACAATGAAAGTAGATTTGAGGTGAACAATTATTTCTTTATCTGTAGCATCTACCTTTTTGCAGAGAGGGACAATATTACTCCAGGGAAACTCCTGAGTTGTTTATTTGGGTAGCTGGTTGAACATTTATTTTTCTTTTCACCTGTTGCTTACTTTTGCTGCTTTGTTTTTCCTTTGAGGATGGAGGAGTCGGGAGCTTATGGGAGGGAGTGGGTGGGTGTTGCGTTTTTTTTCTCAGTCAACACTAGCAACAAATCTACACCTACTATTGTTCATTTTTCATTTTCTTTTTTCCTGGTGCTACCAGTCTTGGTTTTGCTTAACACAAAACCTTTGCAAATTCATTTCATATTCTTCTAAACTTAGCACTTTTTCATCAGTATACCTTTCAATAAAAGTTAGCTGCCTCTCAATAAAATCAAACCTACTAAGTAAAAAGCACTAAAATGGTTGATAAAATCTGAGGGGGAAACTGTCAAGCCACGGTGTGTTCAAATTTTGATTACTTTTCTTTTCCCCTTATTTGGGACTTTTGATATAAATGAATTCTCTAGCAACCTGGAAAGGTGGGCATTTCTATCTCTGTCCTCTATTCTGCAAAGAGCTTCCCAGTTATGGGAAATAGGACCTTAAAATTATGATGGGTTTTGGCTAGCCTTCCTGGCAATGCTTAACTCCCTTGCTGAGGTGGAAGACATGATACTGTTTAGCCAAATATTGGATATATACTTCTGGTTTTGTCTAGGGGAGTGGGATGGTGCTTCTTGTATCCCTTCTGCTTTGTTCACCTACTGAGTCATGGAGGTAAGATCATCTCCCTCTTCTACATGCTCATTCCTTCTTACCTGTAGCTTTAACAAACGCTTTTTCATTTGCTACATTAATTGCATTGGAAACCCTTCCTGATTTAAAATTGATAGAGGCCGTATTGGTTACTCATCATCTACTGAACCATATTCTTTGCTCCTGTGAACAGCTCTTGTGTAAGTCTCCAGTTATCTTGCTGATTTGGTCCATCATTTGCATACTGTGCTATTTCTCAACCAGTTGGAAAGCTTTATTATTTATTCCCGTTCTTGCATTTGTTTGGGTGTTTTTTTCCCCCTCAATGTGTAGTTTTGCCTTGCCTTCTGTTATTTGCCACCGATTGCCATTCATAGGCTGTGGGAAAGAGTTTTTTGGCAAAAGCTCTCAATATCTTTCTTGCTTGGGATGTTTTCCTGTGCTATTTCGAGTTCTCCATCACTGTGACAGTGTCAAAACATTGTGTCGCAGGACTGTGACTAGACTAATACAGAAACTTCAGTTTGCTTTAAATGACTGCTATTACAAAGCTAATTTCAGTTGGCTGTGCCAAAACCTGATTCTGGGTCTTCCAGCACTTCTGAGCGTTTTTATCCCAGATCCATTCCAACAGAAACTGAGTTTCTTAAAAAGAACTCTGTTAACACCTGCAAAATTGCAAGATAGGCCTCTGTACTTTTTGTATTTTCCATCTAAAAACGTGTCTCTCACCTTTCCTTTTACATGGAATGCAGTTCTCTTCAAATCTCTGATACACAGTTTCAATACAGCTGCTTCTCCCAAGTTAACTGAAAACTATTAAAATTATCAAGTGCTTCAGAGTCAACTATTGTGAGAAATAACACCACTCCCTTTTCTTTTCTGTTTTCACCCACTGCTTGCAGACAAAGAGAGGAGCAGCGTTTAAATCTTTTTCACTTGCCTTCCATGCTTCTGGAGAGTTTCGGTTCTGCTGTCAAGCTTTTAACTGCTCTATTTGTGGAGTTTTCTGTGATTTACTTCAGCTGTAGCAGCATTTGTTGTTCAGAAATGAGTTGCAGTGAAGAGAAACATAATAAGGCTCCTTCTTCTATCATTGGCTGCTTTCTAACTGTCTTGCATTGCTCATCACCTAAGTCTGCCTGCTAATAGACTGCACTCCACATTATTTAGGCCAGGACCTAAGTTCATTGTAAAATCACGGAATCACGGAGTTTCAGAGTTGGAAGGGACCTCTAGAGATCATCTAGTCCAACTCCCCTGCTAAAGCAGGATTGCCCAGAGCACATTACTCAGGACTGCATCCAGGTGCGTCTTGAAAATCTCCAGAGAAGGGGACTCCACAACCTCCCTGGGCAGCCTGTTCCACTGCTCTGTCACCCTCACCGTAAAGAAGATTTTCCGTGTATTTGAACGGAACTTCCTGGGTACTAACTTGTGCCCATTACCCCTCGTCCTGCCACTGGGAACCATTGAAAAGAGCCTGGCTCCATCCTCCTTCAACCCACCCTTTAGATACTTGTAAGCATTAATAAGGTCTCCCCTCAGCCTTCTCTTCTCCAGGCTAAAGAGTCCCAGCTCTCTCAGCCTTTCCTCATAAGGGAAATGCTCCAAGCCCTTAATCATCTTAGTTGCCTTGCTGGACTCGCTCCAGCAGTTCCCTGTCCCTCTTGAACTGGGGAGCCCAAAACTGGACACAGTATTCCAGTTGTGGCCTCACCAGTGCAGAGTAGAGGGGGAGAATGACCTCCTTCGACCTACTGGCCACACTCTTCCCTATGCAGCCCAGGATTCCATTGGCCTTTTTGGCAACAAGGGCACATTGCTGGGTCATGGATAATCTACTGTCTACTAGGACCTCCAGATCCTTCTCCTCAGAACTACTTCCCAGCAGGTCCGCCCCTAACCTATACTGGTGCTTTGCATTCTTCCTCCCAGGTGCAGGACCTTGGACTTGCTTTTGTTGAACCTCATTAGGTTCTTCTCTGCCCAGCTCTCCAGCCTGTCCAGGTCACGCTGGATGGCAGCACGGCCCTCTGGGGTGTCAGCCACCCCACCCAGTTTGGTATCATCAGCGAACTTGCTGAGGATACACTCTGTCCCCTCATCCAGGTTATTAATGAATATATTGAACAAAACTGGACCGAGTATTGACCCCTGGGGGACACCACTGGTTACAGGCCTCCAACTAGACTCTGTGCCGCTGATCACAACCCTCTGAGTTCTGTCACACAGCCAACTCTCAATCCAATTTTTCGAGACATGAGGATGGCCTTCTCCTGTGCTTCTAAGAGCACCTGCTTGAAGTATGCCCAGCCTTCCTAGGCACCTTTGCCCTTCAAAACTGCCTCCCAAGGGACACTCTCAACCATGCTCCTAAACAGGCTAAAGTCTGCCCTTCAGAAATTCAAGGTGACAGTTCTGCTGGCTCCCCACCTTGCTTCATCAAGAATTGAAAATTCTATCATTTCGTGATCACTCTGCCCAAGACGACCTCCAACCTTTACATCCCCCACAAGACCTTCTCTGTTAACAAACAGTAGATCCAGTAGGGCACTTCCCCTAGTTGGTTCCTTCACCAGCTCTGTTAGGAAGTCGTCTTCCACACACTCCAGGAATCTCCATGACTGTTCCCTCTCTGCTGCATAGTATTTCCAGCAGACATCTGGGAAGTTGATGTCCCCCACAAGAACAAGGGCAGATGATCGTGAGACCTCTGCCAGCTGCTTATAGAAGACTTCATCGGTTTCTACATCCTGATTAGGGGGTCTATAACAAACAATCTACCAAAGTTTACAGTAACCACCTCAAGGAGAATAGTAGGAAGGGTTACAATGTCTCATTCAGTGGCCCTTAGCTGTGCCATGCTTCTTGTTAGTCCTGCACCTGTCCCCCAAATATTACACAGCACTGATCCATCCCTTCTTTCTTTGGAGAAACAATTTTTTCTTTTTGGAAAGTTTCCGAATGACTTGGGATCCTCTTTTTGAGGAAACTTCACTTCAGCAACATGCTTTAAATGTTATTTCTGGATGTACTGTCTCTTTGGATGGAAAACCAACTTTTTCATTCACTTCTCCAACCCATCTTGTCCCTACAGATTCATACAAATAGCCTGAAACTGTCAACCAGCAAAATCTTATTGTTTTATACACCCCAAAATTGTTCAGCCAAAATGTATAATTAAATCAAAAACATCATAAATTTTAACTAGCTTTTCAGATTTCTCTGTAAAGTGAAAGATGGGAGAGATGTCATTTGTCTTCAGAGAACTTATCATAACTTGAATAATAACATTCAGAAGTAGGAAAATAGCTATTATATATGAATAATTGCGCTGAGTATTTCCCAATTTGCGTATTTGATGCCATATCAAAATATATTGCAATGTAAGCCAAAGGATTGAATATAGAAAGAATATTTTTAATTAGAAAAGAGCTTTTATTCCACTTTCGATAATGCCTATCAAAAATATATTTCTTAAAAATCTGCACTTTATTCAATTAGAAAAGCTCAATTAATCAACAAGAGCCAAATGAGTTCTGTTCAAACTAATGAAACATAACACCGTTTACTCCCTTCATCCATTCATTTCTTTAGAGGTCAATTTTGTGACTGTGCTGCTGCAAGGGTATTTCAGTACTGGTGATTTTTTTTTTTTTTTTTTTTTTAATGCATTCCAGTTCCAGCATTTAGAACGGAGTTGCAGAAGGATTAGTCTGTCTCACAATTAGTGCATGTATAGCCACTGGAGTGCCTGGTAATAACAGCTTCCGACAAGAATCGATGGTTATTGAAATAGAATTCTATCTCCTGTAGAAATAGTGGGGAATCAATAAATTATTATTCCATAAATTATTAAATCTATAGACATAAGATGACCATAAGTTGAGTTCCTTCTCATTAATTAATTAAATGAGAGCATACGCCCATTGTTACCATCTGTCTATTAATTTAATAATTTATTGAATAATGGATGCTGCTAATACAAGGTTGAACATGATGATATCCATCTTCAGTGCTTCTCCAACATTAATGAGCTTGACACTGCATCAGTCTACTCCACCCTTTTGGCAAATGTCTTTATTTAATACGGTCCAACAGAACGTGTTGTTTGGACTTGTAATCTGGCAGGTACTTCGATTCTACCAAAAAAACCTGACTTCACAACAGGCACTTTTTTTGAGCAGGAAGGTAGGGTGAGGCTTTAAAATGGTACCATGAAAATAAAGACGAGAAAAGGCGCAAAGCTCATGTGTTTAAACAGGCCAGCTAAGTGACCCATTGTAAAACTGTAGACCTGCTGAGGACAATCGGCTCGCTCCTGCAAGAATCACTTAGAGGATACTGCAGTCTTGAGTTTGATGGTAAATCTCCAGATTTGTTATTACTCTTCATACAAAATTAAAAGAGTTGGTATAAGCTCTTTTAATGCCACCTTACCCCATTTCAAAAAAGGAGGAAAGAATTCCTTTCAGCCCTTTCAAACTCCATTGCATCCAGGTTTTTGGAAAGCTGTGTACTAAATATTATACATTGTTACTGGTAAGGCTGTGGATTGTTTAGGACGTGGCTTGGATTTCTTATCCAACTGTCTAATTCAACCAAGTTTTACTTAAACACAGCAACTCCTGAATCTAATAGAAGTCATCAATGTTATTTTCAGTGCTCTGAAAACAGCATTTTCTAGAGAAGTTGACTTCAAGATAACTCTGTGCTGAGGTACTGATGTACCTCATTAAAAGCTAAACCAAATCAAATGAACACTTGCATATCCCTGTGACCTCCTGAATTGTGTTGTACAGAGCTTCGACTGGCTCTTGCAGGCTATATTGATTATATATTATCACATACACCAGATGATCTTTGAGAATCACATTAACTAGATAAATGTCCAAAATACATTAAATTGAATTCACATGCTTCTCTTCAATAAAATGAAGAGATGCCAGAAACCAACTTACATTTGAATTTTTCTCTTAGCTACAATGATTAATCAAAATTTTGTTTTTACTGCTAGATAATCACAGTCATAGAGTTGTGATGATATCAAATGGAAGATGATGTTTGGGAAAATTCACTAGTGAGAAAATGAACTGAGTTATAACTGGCTTGGACCAGTTACTAAGTGGGTAAATTGGTAGCAAACAACAAGCATGAACTGTCACACAATGGAAGTAGTTCAAATATAACAGGCCGTATTTTTATGCATTTCAATTTCCTTTAGTAAATGGAGACTTGTAATGATTGCAAAAGAAAAAAAAAAGGAGTTTCATCCTACAGTTGTTGTTATTAAGACTTCATATGCAGTTACCTGTGCAAGGTATCTGCAGTAATAAAAACGTTAATTTTCTTTAGTTAGATTTTCTCTGCATTGTCTCTTCTTGCAAGGAAAACTAATGAATACATTTGATAGGCATTGTCCTTATAATTGAATGCAATTTTGTACCCTAATTTGGACTGAAGTACAGCTGCTGGAACCTATGAAAAGACTTGTAGAAATTTCAGCGGGAGCTGGAACAAGCTCATGATGCACAGCAATATCTGAGGATCCTCCCTCTACCTTCCAAAAAAAATCCTATCCCCCTCCAAATCTAATCCAGACAATGGATGTATTAAACTTGAATTGTAGTATTGCAGCTCAACAAAAGAAGTGGATGAGACTATATTTGTAACATCATCAACAGAGTTAAATACAAACACATATTTTTCTAGATGTAGCAACAGATGGCTCCACTTACCAAAAGAATATGACCTTATTCATATTTATATTCTCTTAGTCACTCCTTCAAGCCAAATTCACTTGCAACTCAGCCCACTAGGGAAATTAAAGCACAGCCTG